>NW_022261985.1:1329888-1462388 GCF_002021735.2 Oncorhynchus kisutch
CACATGGTTAGCAGATGTTAATGCGAGTGTAGCGAAATGCTTGTGCTTCTAGTTCCGACAATGCAGTAATAACCAACAAGTAATCTAACTAACAATTCCATAACTACTGTCTTATACACACAAGTGTAAGGGGATAAAGAATATGTACATAAAGATATATGAATGAGTGATGGTACAGAGCGGCATAGGCAAGATACAGTGGATGGTATTGAGTACAGTATATACATATAAGATGAGCATGTAAACAAAGTGGCATAGTTAAAGTGGCTAGTGATACATGTATTACATAAAGATGCAGTAGATGATATAGAGTACAGTATATACATATACATATGAGATGAATAATGTAGGGTATGTAAACATTATATTAGGTAGCATTGTTTAAAGTGGCTAGTGATATATTTTACATCATTTCCCATCAATTCCCATTATTAAAGTGGCTGGGGTTGAGTCAGTGTGTTGGCAGCAGCTACTCAATGTTAGTGGTGGCTGTTTAACAGTCTGATGGCCTTGAGATAGAAGATGTTTTTCAGTCTCTCGGTCCCAGCTTTGATGCACCTGTACTGACCTCGCCTTCTGGATGATAGCGGGGTGAACAGGCAGTGGCTCGGGTGGTTGTTGTCCTTGATGATCTTTATGGCCTTCCTGTACCATCGGGTGGTGTAGGTGTCCTGGAGGGCAGGTAGTATGCCCCCGGTGATGCGTTGTGCAGACCTCACTACCCTCTGGAGAGCCTTACGGTTGTGGGCGGAGCAGTTGCCGTACCAGGCGGTGATACAGCCCGCCAGGATGCTCTCGATTGTGCATCTGTAGAAGTTTGTGAGTGCTTTTCGTGACAAGCCGAATTTCTTCAGCCTCCTGAGGTTGAAGAGGCGCTGCTGCGCCTTCTTCACGATGCTGTCTGTGTGGGTGGACCAATTCAGTTTGTCTGTGATGTGTATGCCGAGGAACTTAAAACTTGCTACCCTCTCCACTACTGTTCCATCGATGTGGATAGGGGGGTGTTCCCTCTGCTGTTTCCTGAAGTCCACAATCATCTCCTTAGTTTTGTTGACGTTGAGTGTGAGGTTATTTTCCTGACACCACACTCCGAGGGCCCTCACCTCCTCCCTGTAGGCCGCCTCGGCGTTGTTGGTAATCAAGCCTACCACTGTTGTGTCGTCCGCAAACTTGATGATTGACGTGGCCATGCAGTCGTGGGTGAACAGGGAGTACAGGAGAGGGCTCAGAACGCACCCTTGTGGGGCCCCAGTGTTGAGGATCAGCGGGGTGGAGATGTTGTTGCCTACCCTCACCACCTGGGGTGGCCCGTCAGGAAGTCTAGTACCCAGTTGCACAGGGCGGGGTCGAGACCCAGGGTCTCGAGCTTGATGACGAGCTTGGAGGGTACTATGGTGTTAAATGCCGAGCTGTAGTCAATGAACAGCATTCTCACATAGGTATTCCTCTTGTCCAGATGGGTTAGGGCAGTGTGCAGTGTGGTTGAGATTGCATCATCTGTGGACCTATTTGGGCGGTAAGCAAATTGGAGTGGGTCTAGGGTGTCAGGTAGGGTGGAGGTGATTTGGTCCTTGACTAGTCTCTCAGAGCACTTCATGATGACGGAAGTGAGTGCTACGGGGTGGTAGTCGTTTAGCTTTCTTGGGAACAGGAACAATGGTGGCCCTCTTGAAGCATGAGGGGCGGCAGGGTAGCCTAGTGGTTAGAGTGTTGGACTAGTAACCGGAAGGTTGCAAGTTCAAACCCCCGAGCTGACAAGGTACAAATCTGTCAATCTGCCCCTTAACAGGCAGTTAACCCACTGTTCCTAGGCCGTCATTGAAAATAAGAATTTGTTCTTAACTGACTTGCCTGGTTAAATAAAGGTAAAAAATTGAAAAGCATGTGGGAACAGCAGACTGGGATAGGGATTGATTGAATATGTCCTTAAACACACCAGCCAGCTGGTCTGCGCATGCTCTGAGGGCGCGGCTGGGGATGCTGCCTGCAGCCTTGCGAGGGTTAACACAAATGTTTTACTCACCTCGGCTGCAGTGAAGGAGAGGCCGCATGTTTTGGTTGCAGGCCGTGTCAGTGGCACTGTATTGTCCTCAAAGCGGGCAAAAAAGTTATTTAGTCTGCCTGGGAGCAAGACATCCTGGTCCGTGACGGGGCTGGTTTTCTTTTTGTAATCCGTGATTGACTGTAGACCCTGCCACATACCTCTTGTGTCTGAGCCGTTGAATTGAGATTCTACTTTGTCTCTATACTGACGCTTAGCTTGTTTGATTGCCTTGCGGAGGGAATAGCTGCACTGTTTGTATTCGGTCATGTTTCCGGTCACCTTGCCCTGATTAAAAGCAGTGGTTTGCGCTTTCAGTTTCACGCGAATGCTGCCATCAATCCACGGTTTCTGGTTTGGGAATGTTTTAATCGTTGCTATGGGAACGACATCTTCAACGCATGTTCTAATGAACTCGCACACCGAATCAGCGTATTCGTCAATGTTGTTGTCTGACGCAATACGAAACATATCCCAGTCCACTTTTTCCTCACCAACATAGTGTTTGTGTGCATCGTGCACCGTGTTGTTTGTCAGCATCAGATGAGTAGTGACCTCATTGGCTTCAGACTCATTGGCTTCAGATATTTATCAACCCTGCTGGAGAGACACAGTACTGCAGGGTTAGATTCATCAACCCTGCTGGAGAGACACAGTACTGCAGGGTCATATTCAACAACCCTGCTGGAGAGACACAGTACTGCAGGGTCATATTCAACAACCCTGCTGGAGAGACACAGTACTGCAGGGTCATATTCATTAGGGCGCACCTTGACAAAAAAGTTCACATAACTCCTGTGTCTCCGTAAATTCACCCTGTTTCCTCTTGTTTCTGAAAAGGTTTTTCCCATTTCATGCCTAATGACATAACCCCTGTTATTGACAACCCGATTGAACTAATCAACTGATTTTCAACACCTAGATGATGGGAAATGATGTAAATATATCACTAGCCACTTTAAACAATGCTACCTTATATAATGTTACTTACCCTACATTATTCATCTCATATGCATACGTAGATACTGTACTCTATATCATCGACTGCATCCTTATGTAATACATGTATCACTAGCCACTTTAACTATGCCACTTGGTTTACATACTCATCTCATATGTATATACTGTACTCGATATCATCTACTGTATCTTGCCTATGCTGCTCTGTACCATCACTCATTCATATATCCTTATGTACATATTCTTTATCCCCTTACACTGTGTATAAGACAGTAGTTTTGTTTGGAATTGTTAGTTAGATTACTTGTTCGTTATTACTGCATTGTCGGAACTAGAAGCACAAGCATTTCGCTACACTCGCATTAACATCTGCTAACCATGTGTATGTGACAAATAAATTTGATTTGATTTGATTTAGATCAGCTGAATCAATCAGCTGTTTCAATGCACTACATTACTGTATAGCTTATTTACCATATATCTTATCCTCTCAGATCTACACACGCATGTGGGTGCTGCCTAAAGTCCCAGGTAGGGGTCAGAGGTCAATATGGGATTGGGCATTAAACTCTACACAGCCAGATAGCCCTGCGTTAAAACCCCTTACAAATCACATTGACAGCTCTCAGCCTCTGACCTATCCTAACCCCTTCCAACTCCCTCCATTGGCAGGCCCCCATACAGCACAGACACCAGCATATACACCATCATCTCGTTAGCACAAAGTGTGGAGGAGTTGTGTGCATAGTGGTGTCCTATTCATTCCTATGTCCAGTCGACAGCTTGTAGCACATCTGGTCTCCAGCTGTATTGGTACTGTTTAAAGTAGATCCTTCAGGACACAGCCACGTTATTGATCTCCTGCCCAGTTAAAGCCATCCACTCTGAATCTCGGAGAAGCCATATTTGCATCTCTGGAAAGGGAAGATATTGATTGGCTCGTTTTTGGAATGCGAGGGGGGCGGGCCTCTCTGCATGCATGCCTGCGTGCGTGTGTGCGTGCGTGAGACCTTGTATGGTTGTCATAGGTTTTGATCCTCCCCAGTGATGGCTTTAGTGCAGTAAATTAAACCGTTTCTATTCTTGGCTGGAGCCCAGTCTCTGTCTACTGCCAGGTAAACTAATATGTGTTGTGATCACTGGGAAATTGTATGGATGTGATACTGGATAGTCATACATGGTGTGTGTGTGCGCACACAGGCGCGGACGCATGTGTATACTGTTCTGCATCTGCCTTACTCTGCCATAATCCCTGACCAGACAGTGATTGTAATGTAAGCAAAGTCAACAGTCCAGGAAGCTGTACTTGGTTAATTAAATAAGGGCTACATGAATAAAATGGAATGAAAACTCACTCCCCAGACAGCAGGCGCTTAAGAGACCTGCCCTCTGGCATTTCACATGTCATGTGACCCGGGGGGTTATTGTGGGGGTGGGCGCCTTGGCCAGTTGGGCCTGTTCCGTCTCAGTGGGTATATTAAGCTGTGTGTGTGTGTGTGTGCAACAGAACATGCCACGGGCTGTACTCTATATACCCCCCCCCCTCCATCTCTTTTTCTTTGTGGGCCCATGGGCATGCAGTCAGCTTGCTTATGTTGTGGCATTCACTCATGCAGAAACACACACACACACACACACACACAGTAGCACACTGCATAGGTTTATTTACTAATTTACTAGAATGCCACAAATTCGCTCAGAAAGAGCAGAATATTAAAGCGTGGTAACACCTATTATGATTATGAATCAGATGTATAATGCTTTATAATACCCTTTTATAATACGATATAACACGGACTATAAGTGTCTACAATAACTGGTAAGGGGTTATAACACTTTGTATGATGTTTAATAGATCATTAACTATATCAAATCAAATCAAATCAAATGTATTTATATAGCCCTTCGTACATCAGCTGATATCTCAAAGTGCTGTACAGAAACCCAGCCTAAAACCCCAAACAGCAAGCAATGCAGGTGTAGAAGCACGGTGGCTAGGAAAAACTCCCTAGAAAGGCCAATACCTAGGAAGAAACCTAGAGAGGAACCAGGCTATGTGGGGTGGCCAGTCCTCTTCTGGCTGTGCCGGGTGGAGATTATAACAGAACATGGCCAAGATGTTCAAATGTTCATAAATGACCAGCATGGTCGAATGATAATAAGGCAGAACAGTTGAAACTGGAGCAGCAGCACAGTCAGGTGGAAGTTGAAACTGGAGCAGCAGCATGGCCAGGTGGACTGGGGACAGCAAGGAGTCATCATGTCAGGTAGTCCTGGGGCATGGTCCTAGGGCTCAGGTCAGTTGAAACTGGAACAGCAGCATGGCCAGGTGGACTGGGGACAGCAAGGAGTCATCATGTCAGGTAGTCCTGGGGCATGGTCCTAGGGCTCAGGTCCTCCGAGAGAGAGAAAGAAAGAGAGAAGGAGAGAATTAGAGAACGCACACTTAGATTCACACAGGACACCGAATAGGACAGGAGAAGTACTCCAGATATAACAAACTGACCCCAGCCCCCCGACACAAACTACTGCAGCATAAATACTGGAGGCTGAGACAGGAGGGGTCAGGAGACACTGTGGCCCCATCCGAGGACACCCCCGGACAGGGCCAAACAGGAAGGATATAACCCCACCCACTTTGCCAAAGCACAGCCCCCACACCACTAGAGGGATATCTTCAACCACCAACTTACCATCCTGAGACAAGGCTGAGTATAGCCCACAAAGATCTCCGCCACGGCACAACCCAAGGGGGGGGCGCCAACCCAGACAGGATGACCACAACAGTGAATCAACCCACTCAGGTGACGCACCCCCTCCAGGGACGGCATGAGAGAGCTGTAATAGGGTTAGAGGCAGAGAATCCCAGTGGAAAGAGGGGACCCGGCCAGGCAGAGACAGCAAGGGCGGTTCGTTGCTCCAGAGCCTTTCCTTTCACCTTCCCACTCCTGGGCCAGACTACACTCAATCATATGACCCACTGAAGAGATGAGTCTTCAGTAAAGACTTAAAGGTTGAGACCGAGTTTGCGTCTCTGACATGGGTAGGCAGACCGTTCCATAAAAATGGAGCTCTATAGGAGAAAGCCCTGCCTCCAGCTGTTTGCTTAGAAATTCTAGGGACAATTAGGAGGCCTGCGTCTTGTGACCGTAGCGTACGTGTAGGTATGTACGGCAGGACCAAATCAGAGAGATAGGTAGGAGCAAGCCCATGTAATGCTTTGTAGGTTAGCAGTAAAACCTTGAAATCAGCCCTTGCTTTGACAGGAAGCCAGTGTAGAGAGGCTAGCACTGGTTCTGATTTGTGCAATGTTACGTAGATGGAAAAAAGCTGTCCTCGAAATGGTCTTGATATGTTCTTCAAAAGAGAGATCAGGGTCCAGAGTAACGCCGAGGTCCTTCACAGTTTTATTTGAGACGACTGTACAACCATTAAGATTAATTGTCAGATTCAACAGAAGATCTCTTTGTTTCTTGGGACCTAGAACAAGCATCTCTGTTTTGTCCGAGTTTAATAGTAGAAAGTTTGCAGCCATCCACTTCCTTATGTCTGAAACACAACTATACAACTATACAACTACACAACTATAACTATAAGGACTTATAATGCTATAGTGCATAATGTTTTATAGCCGTACTGGTTAATAGGACACCATTTGAAGGCACAGACAAGAAAGGTCATTCACACATTAGGCCCTATAATACCCAAGTGCCATGGATATAAGGTGCAAGTATATAAGAATGTTAATTGTGTGATATGATACCAAGAAAGCGTTAACATTTGTCCTGTAGCTAGCAAGCTAGCTAGTGGAGTTACTTAGCTCTAGATAGCTATGCATCGTTGGGAGTACGGTGGGGCTGCTCATGCTCATGTTGTGCCGCTATGGGTGTGAATGGCCGCTAACTAGTGGCAAGACTGTGCTTTTCTGAAAAAGATTGTTACAGTGTCTGCCTTTCCACAGCAAGACGTTTGATAGACCTGTGAGGTAGCTAGCAGCCGGAAGACATTTGATAGACCTCTGAGGTAGCTAGCAGCCGGACGATGTTTGATAGACCTGTGAGGTAGCTAGTAAGATGTTTGATAGACCTGTGTGGTAGCTAGCAAGAAGAAGATGTTTGATAGACCTGTGAGGTAGCTAGCAACCGGAAGATGTTTGATAGACCTGTGAGGTAGATAGCAGCCGGAAGACGTTTGATAGACCTGTGAGGTAGCTAGCAGCCGGAAGACATTTGATAGACCTGTGAGGTAGCTAGCAGCCGGAAGACGTTTGATAGACCCGTGAGGTAGCTAGCAGCCGGAAGACGTTTGATAGACCTGTGAGGTAGCTAGCAGCCGGAAGACGTTTGATAGACCTGTGAGGTAGCTAGCAGCCGGAAGATGTTTGATAGACCTGTGAGGTAGCTAGCAAGAAGAAGATGTTTGATAGACCTGTGAGGTAGCTAGCAACCGGAAGATGTTTGATAGACCTGTGAGGTAGATAGCAGCGGGAAGACGTTTGATAGACCTGTGAGGTAGCTAGCAGCCGGAAGACATTTGATAGACCTCTGAGGTAGCTAGCAGCCGGAAGATGTTTGATAGACCTGTGAGGTAGCTAGTAAGATGTTTGATAGACCTGTGTGGTAGCTAGCAAGAAGAAGATGTTTGATAGACCTGTGAGGTAGCTAGCAACCGGAAGATGTTTGATAGACCTGTGAGGTAGATAGCAGCCGGAAGACGTTTGATAGACCTGTGAGGTAGCTAGCAGCCGGAAGACATTTGATAGACCTGTGAGGTAGCTAGCAGCCGGAAGACGTTTGATAGACCCGTGAGGTAGCTAGCAGCCGGAAGACGTTTGATAGACCCGTGAGGTAGCTAGCAGCCGGAAGACGTTTGATAGACCTGTGAGGTAGCTAGCAGCCGGAAGACGTTTGATAGACCTGTGAGGTACCTAGCAACCGGAAGACGTTTGATAGACCTGTGAGGTACCTAGCAACCGGAAGACGTTTGATAGACCTGTGAGGTACCTAGCAAAAACTTGCGGGTGGGGAAGTGGAACGACCACTTTCCATGTTGCTACTGAGTCTTGATTGTGCATTTTAGCTAGCTATGTTTGTTGTGTATTGGAAATGAACAACTTTGTTTAAAAATGTCCATATCATACTGACTATGTGAAGGAAGCTAACTCTGTGTTGTGTGTTTTTCTTCCTATTGTGGAAAATGATCACAATTTACTTAAAGCCTACAAATACCTATTATAGTGTTTTACAATGAAGTGAAGCACTTTACTTAAGGCAGACAAAAACACAGTAATTTATGAATTTTTATGAAGCTTTTTGACACTTTATGAGCTGTTGTTAAAGTGTGTTAAGGGCCTAATGTGTGTATTAGCTCTCTTGTCTGTGTTTTGAAACCAGTACGGCTATAATACATTATGCACTATAGTCTAATAAGTCAATATAGTTAATGATCTATAAAACATCCTACCAAGATTTATAACCACTTAGGAGTTTTAGTAGATGCTTATAGTCAGTGTTATTATAACGCATGATGAATGGATGTGTTAATGAAAGTGTTACCGAAAATGCATTTTAATCGTTTAAAATCACCTCCTGAATAAATGATTTCCTGTCAATGTTTAGATCGGGTTCTGTTTCTCTCTTCTTTTTATATTTTCACCATTGCCTTTTATCTCTCTCTTTCTCTGCTCTCTGCCTCTGTTTCATCTTCTTGTCTAGATGGAGAGGATATCCACGAGATAAGGGTGTGAGGAGTGCCTCCCTTTTCCTTCCACCCATTGTTTAAGAACCTCCATTACAGACAGGCCTACAGTAGATTGCATCTCAGCTGTCATTTTGAGGTAATCACTCATTCAGTCATTTCTGACAGGGTCCGCATTGTGCGCTGCTTTCAATGCATTGACAAGATCAGTTGGGTTCTGTGGCCCTGGAGGGCATCCAACATTCTGTGGCCCTGGAGGGCATCCAACATTCTGTGGCCCTGGAGGGCAGCCAGCATTCTGTGGCCCTGGAGGGCATCCAACATTCTGTGGCCCTGGAGGGCATCCAACATTCTGTGGCCCTGGAGGGCATCCAACATTCTGTGGCCCTGGAGGGCAGCCAACATTCTGTGGCCCTGGAGGGCATCCAACATTCTGTGGCCCTGGAGGGCATCCAACATTCTGTGGCCCTGGAGGGCAGCCAGCATTCTGTGGCCCTGGAGGGCATCCAACATTCTGTGGCCCTGGAGGGCATCCAACATTCTGTGGCCCTGGAGGGCAGCCAACATTCTGTGGCCCTGGAGGGCATCCAACATTCTGTGGCCCTGGAGGGCATCCAACATTCTGTGGCCCTGGAGGGCAGCCAGCATTCTGTGGCCCTGGAGGGCATCCAACATTCTGTGGCCCTGGAGGGCATCCAACATTCTGTGGCCCTGGAGGGCAGCCAACATTCTTTGGCCCTGGAGGGCAGCCAGCATTCTGTGGCCCTGGAGGGCATCCAACATTCTGTGGTCCTGGAGGGCATCCAACATTCTGTGGCCCTGGAGGGCATCCAACATTCTGTGGCCCTGGAGGGCATCCACCATTCTGTGGCCCTGGAGGGCATCCAACATTCTGTGGCCCTGGAGGGCAGCCAGCATTCTGTGGCCCTGGAGGGCAGCCAACATTCTGTGGCCCTGGAGGGCATCCAACATTCTGTGGCCCTGGAGGGCATCCAACATTCTGTGGCCCTGGAGGGCATCCAACATTCTGTGGCCCTGGAGGGCAGCCAACATTCTGTGGCCCTGGAGGGCAGCCAGCATTCTGTGGCCCTGGAGGGCATCCAACATTCTGTGGTCCTGGAGGGCATCCAACATTCTGTGGCCCTGGAGGGCATCCAACATTCTGTGGCCCTGGAGGGCATCCACCATTCTGTGGCCCTGGAGGGCATCCAACATTCTGTGGCCCTGGAGGGCAGCCAGCATTCTGTGGCCCTGGAGGGCAGCCAACATTCTGTGGCCCTGGAGGGCATCCAACATTCTGTGGCCCTGGAGGGCATCCAACATTCTGTGGCCCTGGAGGGCAGCCAGCATTCTGTGGCCCTGGAGGGCATCCAACATTCTGTGGCCCTGGAGGGCATCCAACATTCTGTGGCCCTGGAGGGCAGCCAACATTCTGTGGCCCTGGAGGGCAGCCAGCATTCTGTGGCCCTGGAGGGCATCCAACATTCTGTGGCCCTGGAGGGCATCCAACATTCTGTGGCCCTGGAGGGCATCCAACATTCTGTGGCCCTGGAGGGCAGCCAGCATTCTGTGGCCCTGGAGGGCATCCAACATTCTGTGGCCCTGGAGGGCATCCAACATTCTGTGGCCCTGGAGGGCAGCCAACATTCTGTGGCCCTGGAGGGCAGCCAGCATTCTGTGGCCCTGGAGGGCATCCAACATTCTGTGGCCCTGGAGGGCATCCAACATTCTGTGGCCCTGGAGGGCATCCAACATTCTGTGGCCCTGGAGGGCAGCCAGCATTCTGTGGCCCTGGAGGGCATCCAACATTCTGTGGCCCTGGAGGGCAGCCAACATTCTGTGGCCCTGGAGGGCAGCCAACATTCTGTGGCCCTGGAGGGCATCCAACATTCTGTGGCCCTGGAGGGCAGCCAACATTCTGTGGCCCTGGAGGGCAGCCAACATTCTGTGGCCCTGGAGGGCATCCAACATTCTGTGGCCCTGGAGGGCATCCAACATTCTGTGGCCCTGGAGGGCATCCAACATTCTGTGGCCCTGGAGGGCAGCCAACATTCTATGGCCCTGGAGGGCAGCCAACATTCTGTGGCCCTGGAGGGCATCCAACATCCTTTGGCCCTGGAGGGCAGCCAGCATTCTGTGGCCCTGGAGGGCATCCAACATTCTGTGGCCCTGGAGGGCATCCAACATTCTGTGGCCCTGGAGGGCAGCCAACATTCTGTGGCCCTGGAGGGCATCCAACATTCTGTGGCCCTGGAGGGCATCCAACATTCTGTGGCCCTGGAGGGCAGCCAGCATTCTGTGGCCCTGGAGGGCATCCAACATTCTGTGGCCCTGGAGGGCATCCAACATTCTGTGGCCCTGGAGGGCAGCCAACATTCTGTGGCCCTGGAGGGCAGCCAGCATTCTGTGGCCCTGGAGGGCATCCAACATTCTGTGGCCCTGGAGGGCATCCAACATTCTGTGGCCCTGGAGGGCATCCAACATTCTGTGGCCCTGGAGGGCAGCCAGCATTCTGTGGCCCTGGAGGGCATCCAACATTCTGTGGCCCTGGAGGGCATCCAATATTCTGTGGCCCTGGAGGGCATCCAAAATTCTGTGGCCCTGGAGGGCATCCAACATTCTGTGGCCCTGGAGGGCATCCAACATTTTAAACGGAAGGAATGTGACTGCAGTATTACAGAAAATACTGAGTGGTTCAACTTCTACTCTGTACTGAGTTTCTTACCAGAAAACAGATTATTCAGTCAGAATATATGTGCTAGGGATTCATTGGTACCTGCTAGAATATGCAACAGTAACAGTAGCCTACCTGTAACTATAATACATTATCCTATTACACTATTTCCCGAAACCCTCCTTGAGCAGTGTTGGGGAGTAGTGAACTACATGTAGTTCACCCGTAGATATTTAACTACATGTTGTAGTAGCTTGGGGGTAGTTCTACTAAATGTGGATCTAGGTAGTGTTTTCAGTAGGTCATGACTTTGTTTTGCCATGTAGTGGTGTAGCGACTACTGGTACTACATACTACTTCTTTTTTTAAATGTTTTTTTAGAAAAGAAAACATGGACAATCAATAGATTCAATAGAAACATCGTTTTTGTGTTTAATATGGTAAATAACGTATTCTGTTAACATATGACCCCAAAGATATTAAATTCTTGCAATTTGTAGTTGATGACATTTCAGATTTACACATTTTTCAGAATCTATTTTGGATGCATTGAACTACTTTTTAAAAGTAACTTTAGTTCAGTAAAAGACATTTATCTTAAGGAAAGCTTGAACATCGCTTAACATCTTCCAGTGTGAAATAATTGGTAGCTTGGTAAACTCAGTGTTCAGAGTAGCTTCCCCAACACTTATATCTATTCCAGTACCAGCTCCTGACTCAACTAGTCAACCAATCATCTTGCCCTAGATTAGTTGAAACAGGTGTGCTAGTCAAGTACTGTACTGGAATAGATCAAACAAGTGGAGGGGATTATCATGATTACTGTAACTACTGCTTTATTCATCATTGTACTTGACACTGCTGTGACCACCTCTACTGTCTTTATGGGACTATGATCTATGAATGTCTCATGTTACTACCACTGTCTTTATGGGACTATGATCTATGAATGTCTCATGTTACTACCACTGTCTTTATGGGACTATGATCTATGAATGTCTCATGTTACTACCACTGTCTTTATGAGACTATGATCTATGAATGTCTCATGTTACTACCACTGTCTTTATGGGACTATGATCTATGAATGTCTCATGTTACTACCACTGTCTTTATGAGACTATGATCTATGAATGTCTCATGTTACTACCACTGTCTTTATGGGACTATGATCTATGAATGTCTCATGTTACTACCACTGTCTTTATGGGACTATGATCTATGAATGTCTCATGTTACTACCACTGTCTTTATGAGACTATGATCTATGAATGTCTCATGTTACTACCACTGTCTTTATGAGACTATGATCTATGAATGTCTCATGTTACTACCACTGTCTTTATGGGACTATGATCTATGAATGTCTCATGTTACTACCACTGTCTTTATGAGACTATGATCTATGAATGTCTCATGTTACTACCACTGTCTTTATGGGACTATGATCTATGAATGTCTCATGTTACTACCACTGTCTTTATGAGACTATGATCTATGAATGTCTCATGTTACTACCACTGTCTTTATGGGACTATGATCTATGAATGTCTCATGTTAATACCAGTTAGTACATGTATTACACATTTAGTTGCTGAGTTGAGTTGTTTACTCAACAAACTGACAAACAATGCCTCCACATTGAAATCACCGGTTTCATATCCTGGTCTCCAAGCCATTGACCAATCATCCCTCTCCAAGTCGTCAGAACAGTCTAACCTCCAAGAGGGTAAGTACAAAGATGACGAGAACACATTTCTAAGGGCTGTTATCGGAAGGCAAATTTTAATGTCCAGAGATTTGGGGAGGGTGTGTGGTGGGGGGGTCTCCCTCCCTCGCTCGCTAAATCCTCTCCTTCAGTAAATAGATCCCCATTCCTCCCCCTTCATGAGTCAGAGCTAAGTTTGGATGCTGCTAAGTCTTGCCTGGAAACCCTATCCCTTACATTGTCCCGGGGACAAGAGTGCCTCACATATGACATTCGGCGTAAGAGGATGTAACAGGGAGGGTCGGAGGGTAACTTCCAGTGTGGGGTTACATGCCCTGTTGAAATTACAAGATAGATTACAACTGTGTATGTGTGTGTGTGTGTGTGTGTGTGTGTGTGTGTGTGTGTGTGTGTGTGTGTGTGTGTGTGTGTGTGTGTGTGTGTGTGTGTGTGTGTGTGTGTGTGTGTGTTTGGGCAAGCTTGGTGCGCGTGTCTTCTCTCTGCATTTGTGAACTTGTGTATGCAAAAGCGCCGGTGCGTGTGTGTTTCTGCCATTGAACATGTGCCAAGGTGTGAATGTAAGACTCCGCGGGGAAGCTAAAATGAAAAAATGGATTACATGCAGGGGTGTCATGGCAGAATCAGTGCAGCATCTATTTGAGTTTGCACTTTCTGTCCCAGGAAGGTTGACTAGACTGGATGTAGGCAGGGTAGCGAGTCGTGTCGTGACACCTGTCCAACATAATCAGTTGGCGTGAATACAGTTATAACTTCTGGAATAAATCAAATACTGAAAATACTAACATGACCACGTGATCTTTCACCTCTGACCCCGTCAACCTTAGTGATCAAAGGGCATAGGCAGTCTGTTTTGTCTACTCTTAAAGACAACACACAACATGGCGGAGGTCAACCATCGGTCAGGGCCGAGGTGAGAATTGAAACATTGCATTTGAAGGCTCTGCAGCATGTGAGGGAAGCTATGTTGTTGATTTCTATGGTAATACTTTACAGAAGAAGTGAGAAAGCTAATAGACCTGAGACTGGAAACAGCAAAGGAGTCAAAAGGGCTTGAACTTGGCAGCCCCCTGGGTTTTGATAATATCTTTGCAGGCACAACATTCTGGGAATCAGGGATTTCTGTAAACACCGCTCTGTTGACCTCTTGGCCGGCACACCAAAATGAATAAACACATGGTTTCAACTGTAATGTGTTTTTTCTAATGTCAGAGACAGACTAGCCATATGGCAATTCTGGCAAATGCCAGATGGGCTGGTCCATCTTTAGCCCAGTGGGACTGGTTAAATTGGGGGGTTTTGCACATAATCATCACATATCATTATTGTTATTATTTGTCTAATCATTTACATTGTAATAATGGCGGCCTGAGGGAAAAAAATAGGCCAGTGTGTTTGAAAACCCAGAGCTGATTTCTGGGCTCAGTCCGTCCCCTGTAACAGTCCCTTATTGCAAAGTAAATTCAGCCTTTTTCAGCGCCCAGCCAAGCAAGCAACCCATTTACATTGTAGTCATTTAGCAGACACTCTTATCCAGAGCGACTTAGAGGAGCAATTAGGGTTAAGTGCCTTGCTCAAGGACACATTTCCCAACTAGTCGAATCAGGGATTTGAACGAGCAACCTATCGGTTATTGGCCCAACCCTCTTTACAGCAAGGCTACCTGCAGCATTTCCAACTGTTCCTTTTTATTCCAAATGTTATCCCAGCTGGGACTTTCCCCCCATCAATTCCCCTCAAATCCTCCTTTACTTACACATACTACTTGGAATATTCCCTCCATTTTTCCATAAAAATAAATTGTAATGAAACACCAAATTGCAGTCCATTCTTCCTCAAACATGTTTTTATCCATTCCCAAGGCTACATATGCATAATAAATCATCCACAATAACTAACCATAAAGAAACCCAGAGTGTGAGTTCTGTGGTTAGCTGGTCTCCCCAGTGTTTGGTTGAAAAGTGACAGTTCTAATTTGGACTTCTCTAAGAACTCCCCCCACCTCTCCTCCCAGTCTCTGCCTGGAGCCGAGGCAGCGGTGGGGGGGTTGATACTCCATCTGATCTCCCTGTGTGGGGTAGATTCCCTCCAGGGACAGGCCTCTGTGGCTCCTTCGTCTCTCTAAGTGTGTGTTTAGAACCAGAAGCAGGCTTCATCCATTGGGGAGCCAGACCGCACCACAGAGGGACCACGTTTCACACTCTGTGACCACCTCGAAAAACATTTACGAGTGAATGGTAGCACTGATGAGCGTGTACTCGGAGGGGAGGTGTGTGTGTCTGTGTGTGTGTGGGTGTGCGTTCCTGCATGCGTGCGTATGCGTGTACATGGATGTGTGTATCTGACTGTCAAAGACACTACTGATAGTGATATGTTTGTACAGAGCAGGTAGATGAGGCAGGTCAGTAGATACTCTGTAAAATTGCCTAGCCACACTGTGGTTTTGTGTAACTGTCAGTCAACTTCATCAGCTAGGGCTCTGGGGAGGGTACCGTTGGCATGGAAACACACTTTTCATTAAGACATCCTATTGGCTCTTTTTGACTCCCAGAATTCTTTAATTAAGTGATAATGCCAGAGATGCCGTGGTTTGGAGGATATATTGGCATGTAGGTTGTTATTGACCGGCAAACCATGCTCATATATCCTCCAAACCATGCTCATATATCCTCCAAACCATGCTCATATATCCTCCAAACCATGCTCATATATCCTCCAAACCATGGCTTTGAGGCCATTATCACTTTATATTTGAATGAATTTATTCATACCATTTGATCCTTTCACAAGGATATAGTCCCAAGGTTGCTACCCAAGCCAACTGGATGTCCGTTCTATTGGCATTGTTGCCAGCCAAGCCGACTGCTCGTTCGTTTAATTGGCAGCCATGTTCCTATGTCAAACAACAATGGTCGCTATGCAGGCTCTTCTCCCTTTCTAGCTAGCAAACTACACAGCTAACAATCACTTTAAACTGAAGCTGGAAAGACCGCAAACAAGCTGCATTTCATTTAGTTTGCTGTTCATTCTCTATGATATGGCTCCCAAACTTTCTACACTCAGGGCCCCCTTCCAGGATTGGGGAACATTCCACATCCCCCCTGTGTGCGCAATCCACTTGTATTCTATGAGCACAAGCATTGTTCATGACAAACTGTTTACTCCGCTCTTTTTGGCGGAGAGAAAACGTTTAAAGCTTATTTCCTGCGATTCTACGTATTTTGTCATGGGGTGCAGAGACCATTTAGTAGTTTTAAAGCACATTTTCTTGCAATTCTATTCATTTTGCCATGTCTAATGTTCATTCATGTGATATTTGAGTGACTCAAACATTATCACAAAATCTATGGGCTAAAACACCCAGCTAAAAAAAACATTGGGCTGATCTGGACATTTTTGATGAGTTATAATTTGCTCTCTAAGGTCTGCAATGACTGACACGACAAGAAGAAAACTGATGATGCACTACCTAATTTCAAAATTGCACCTGGTGCATTCTACTATTAAAACATTCAAGATTAAGTTGAAAGCCGTACAGATTTAGTTGTTGTTTGGGGGGGGGTTACAAGACACACGGGCTCATGACAGGACGTCTATTGAGCTGGGTCATGAGTAATGTAATGGATCCGACAACGCTTTATTAAAAACGATTTAAAAGTTATTTTTCAGTTACAGGTTTAAAACCAATTAGGGCTCGGGGTGTATCACCGCCTGGTACGGCAACTGCACCGCCCGCAACCACAGTGCTCTCCAAGAGGTGGTGCAGTCTGCCCAACGAATCACTGGGGGCACCCTGCCTGCCCTCCAGGACACCTACAGCACCCGATGTCACAGGAAGGCCAAAAAGATCATCAAGGACATCAACCACCCGAGCCACTATCTGTTCACCCAGCTACCATCCAGAAGGCGAGGTCAGTACAGGTGCATCAAAGCTGGGGCCGAGAGACTGAAAAACAGCTTCTATCTCAAGGCCATCAGACTGTTAAACAGCCATCCCTAGCTGGCTACCACCCGGTTACTCAACCCTGCACCTTAGAGGCTGCTGCCCTATATACATAGACATGGAATCACTGGTCACTTTAATGATGGAACTCTAGTCATTTTAATAATATGTACCTGCTTTACTCATTTCATATGTATATACTGTATTCTATTCTGCTGTATTTTAGTCAGTGCCTCTCCGACATGGCTCGTCCTAATGTTGATATATTTCTTAATTCCATTCTTTTACTTTTAGATGCCTGTGTTATTGTTGTGAATTGTTAGATACTACTGCACTGTAGGAGCTAGGAACACAAGCATTCCGCAATAACATCTGCTAAATATATGTGACCAATACAATCTGATTTGAATACATATGGTGGCACTACTGAGACAGCTAGGATTACAATCACCTCACTGTCACCTTATGAGCAGTCATTTACATTGTTACATCATTTCATCATCATAACAACTTTACCTGGCGAAGCCACCAGCTTCCCGAGCATCGGGGAGCGCGAGGAGTGGGCGCGAGGAGTGGGCGCGAGGAGTGGGCACGAGGAGTGGGCGCGAGGAGTGGGCACGAGGAGTGAGCGCGAGGAGTGGGCATGAGGAGTGGGCGCGAGGAGAGGGCACGAGGAGTGGGCACGAAGAGTGGGCACGAGGAGTGAGCGCGAGGAGTGGGCACGAGGAGTGGCTGCGAGGAGTGGGCACGAGGAGTGGGTGCGAGGAGTGGCGCTTGGAGCAAGAACCACAAAATAACAAATGACAGCCTACAACCCTGAACGTAGGGTGAACTACCTTCAGGACGAACGCCACTAGGAGCTAGCTTCAACCAGAGATCCGCAGCTCAGTTTGGACTGACAGCTCAGACATTTGAAGTTTGGACCGAAAGCTCAGACATTTGTAGTTTGGACCGACAGCTCAGACATCTGTAGTTTGGACCGACAACTCAGACATTTGTAGTTTGGACCGACAACTCAGACATTTGTAGTTTGGACCGACAGCTCAGACATTTATAGTTTGGGCCGACAGCTCAGACATTTGTAGTTTGGACCGACAGCTCAGACATTTGTAGTTAGGACCGACAACTCCGATATTTGTAGTTTGGACCGACAGCTCAGACATTTGTAGTTTGGACCGACAGCTCAGACATTTGTAGTTTGGACCTACAGCTCAGACAGGCATTTGGACGTCAGTGGCTGGAACACGGTTTTAACCAATCAGCATCCAGGATTAGACCCTCTTGTTGTATAACTTCAGGTTTTATGCAGAATCTAGTGTGTGTTTGTATGGAAGAATGCTCTCTGACTGTCAAATAAGTATATAATTCGGCTTTGAAAGAATGAATTTGACTTATTCTAAGTCATTCATCCAAAGTGTGAGCAGCATATCAACATATCATTTGTGATGAAAACGGGATTGGATAACATTGGCACATACTGTTCTCCAAGGTATGTTTAAGCAATAAGGCATAAGGGGGTTTGGCATATGGCCAATATACCACGGCTAAGGGCTGTTCCTATGCACGATGCACAGTGCCTGGATACAGCCCTTAGCCGTGGTATATTGGCCATATACCACAAACCCCCAAGGTGCCTTATTGCTATTATAAACTGGTTACCAACGTAATTAGAACAGTAAAATACATGTTTTGTCATACCTGTGGTATACGGTCTGATATACCATGGCTGTCAGCCAATCAGCATTCAGGGCTCGAACCACCCAGTTTATAATTTCATTTTAGCAACTGTGTGTGTGTGTGGGTATGTGTGTACAAGTGTTGTGTGCAGGTGTGCGTGTGTGTGTGTGTGTGTATGTATGTGTGTGTGTGTGTGTGTGTGATGCTTTGAGAAAGAACTGACATCTGCTGTCCTGTTTGTTGGTGTACAGTGATATCCTTCAACATTCCCCATAATGAATTTCCATTTCATCATCAGCTATTTTGACACACGTACAGTACATATCCCACAGTACAGGTGGTGGCTGTTAAAAGTGGGACGAAATAGCTGTCCTTGGCGTTTCCTCTAAGAGTAAAGGGCAGCCTTGTTGCATCTCCCAACTGAAGTCACCGATTGCACTGCAACCTCCAGCATCAAAGAAGTGCATCACATTTGACAGAGAAAACGTACTGTCAACAAACAGCGAGGTAAATTATGAGAGCACAGCAACAAAAGGTTTGTTAACTCTGAGCTTTGTGCTTTCAAGACTTCCATTCAACTAGCTACCGAGTACACAAGCATAATTGAATGAAAGCAGCTTCGGTTTTAAAAGGAGCTATAGAATGAGGAGATATAGAATGAGGAGATATAGAATGAGGAGATATAGAATGAGGAGATATAGAATGAGGAGATATAGAA
The DNA here is from genome assembly GCF_002021735.2 of Oncorhynchus kisutch. Classification (NCBI taxonomy): domain Eukaryota; kingdom Metazoa; phylum Chordata; class Actinopteri; order Salmoniformes; family Salmonidae; genus Oncorhynchus; species Oncorhynchus kisutch. The sequence continues at coordinate 1,349,325 of NW_022261985.1, forward strand.
TGAGGAGATATAGAATGAGGAGATATAGAATGAGGAGATATAGAATGAGGAGATATAGAATGAGGAGATATAGAATGAGGAGATATAGAATGAGGAGATATAGAATGAGGAGATATAGAATGAGGAGCTATAGAATGAGGAGATATAGAATGAGGAGATATAGAATGAGAAGATATAGAATGAGGAGATATAGAATGAGGAGATATAGAATGAGGAGATATAGAATGAGGAGATATAGAATGAGGAGCTATAGAATGAGGAGATATAGAATGAGGAGATATAGAATGAGGAGATATAGAATGAGGAGATATAGAATGAGGAGCTATAGAATGAGGAGCTATAGAATGAGGAGATATAGAATGAGGAGCTATAGAATGAGGAGATATAGAATGAGGAGATATAGAATGAGGAGATATAGAATGAGGAGCTATAGAATGAGGAGATATAGAATGAGGAGCTATAGAATGAGGAGATATAGAATGAGGAGCTATAGAATGAGGAGATATAGAATGAGGAGCTATAGAATGAGGAGATATAGAATGAGGAGATATAGAATGAGGAGATATAGAATCCTTTCACTGTGGTAGAGAAGGAACATGCCTTGCAATGGATCATCTTGGTGAATGTATCCTTCTCTGTTCTTTGTTTTTAGTTCCAACACGCTCTTATCTAGTCAAATAGAGTCAAGTTCTGCATCCCATTTGGCACCCATTCCCTATGTAGTGCACTACTTTTGACCAGGACTCATAGCTTATAGAGTGGCAGTTGGGATACACAAGAGGTCTCTGGTCTGACATCAGCAAACTTCCTCGTTCTACGTTCTACTGTTACTTCCTCCATGTCTGTGATGGAAAAGACTGTGTCTTCGTCACTGAGTAATGAACTATCTTTGGGCTACAAGTGATTGTCCAGAGGGGGTGGTGTTGTTATTATAATTCTTTACTTCAAGGCAAGAATCTGATGGATGTTATTTCTGTTCACCCATTCAACCATCCATAAACTAGGTAGATGTGACGTGGGAGAAGGAGGTAAGCATCCCTTGTGCTGTGGTCTCTCTGGGGGCAATACCATGCACACACAGGTATGCACACACACACAGACGCACATACACTCCCTCTCACACACGCTAATGCACGCACACACACAAGCACAAGCATGCGCTTACACACACACACACACAATCTCCCAGTCTGTCTCCCCAATTCATATACACACTTTAAAGAATAGAAAGAAGTGATGAGCTGCGTCTAGGGAGAACCCACTTTCCTCTTGTCTCCCTGTTCCATCTCTACACTGTTCATGTTTATCTATCTGGCAACAGAGCAGTTAGCCTTCATTTCACTTTTTAATCACCATGCACTCATTACCATATGCAAATGAGAGGAAGACATTATTCTCATCATCTGGGTACCATAAACACTGGACTGTGTGCTGGTAGGGAGATGGGTTTGGATTTGATTGAATTGGATTGGTGTCTCTTTGGCTTCTCATTGGTTAATCTGTGAGAGATAATGAAGATACATGTTGATTCTTCTTTGAGAAGATTGTACAAGAACTGCACAGGTGAAGAAGCATTTCCTATATTTCCAATGGAAAAGTAGACTTTTCAAACACAGAAAATGCCTTTGATCTCATTTCCTATATTTCCAATGGAAAAGTAGACTTTTCAAACACAGAAAATGCCTTTGATCTCATTTCCTATATTTCCAATGGAAAAGTAGACTTTTCAAACACAGAAAATGCCTTTGATCTCATTTCCTATATTTCCAATGGAAAAGTAGACTTTTCAAACACAGAAAATGCCTTTGATCTCTTGCTATAACATGTGCAGTATAACATACCACTGATAATACAAGTGATTAGGCATTCCTATTATGAGGTAATCAGCCACAGTGTCTGAATAGTATGTAACAGTACCAATAATGTACAGGCCACACTTACCCCCATTTCCCTCCCTCCCCCATTCTATGAAGTGAAGCCACCTGATTCCATACAACAGCAGGAGGATATAGAGCCCCGCTGGGTATCTGTCATTACATGCAGCTCTATCCCCTTCCCACAGACACACTATGGTGGCTGTGTTGCTGCCACACCACCACGACCGCCCCCATGCTGTCAAAGTCGCTCACTTTTCAATGTTCATTTGTGTCCTCTACTCTGCAGTCTTGCTCCATTACCTGTACAGCCAGAGTAGACAGAGTCCAGGGAGCTGCTCCATTACCTGTACAGCCAGAGTAGACAGAGTCCAGGGAGCTGCTCCAATTCCTGTACAGCCAGAGTAGACAGAGTCCAGGGAGCTGCTCCATTACCTGTACAGCCAGAGTAGACAGAGTCCAGGGAGCTGCTCCATTACCTGTACAGCCAGAGTAGACAGAGTCCAGGGAGCTGCTCCATTTACTGTACAGCCAGAGTAGACAGAGTCCAGGGAGCTGCTCCATTTCCTGTACAGCCAGAGTAGACAGAGTCCAGGGAGCTGCTCCATTACCTGTACAGCCAGAGTAGACAGAGTCCAGGGAGCTGCTCCATTACCTGTACAGCCAGAGTAGACAGAGTCCAGGGAGCTGCTCCATTTACTGTACAGCCAGAGTAGACAGAGTCCAGGGAGCTGCTCCATTTCCTGTACAGCCAGAGTAGACAGAGTCCAGGGAGCTGCTCCATTACCTGTACAGCCAGAGTAGACAGAGTCCAGGGAGCTGCTCCATTTCCTGTACAGCCAGAGTAGACAGAGTCCAGGGAGCTGCTCCATTTCCTGTACAGCCAGAGTAGACAGAGTCCAGGGAGCTGCTCCATTACCTGTACAGCCAGAGTAGACAGAGTCCAGGGAGCTGCTCCATTACCTGTACAGCCAGAGTAGACAGAGTCCAGGGAGCTGCTCCATTACCTGTACAGCCAGAGTAGACAGAGTCCAGGGAGCTGCTCCATTTCCTGTACAGCCAGAGTAGACAGAGTCCAGGGAGCTGCTCCATTTCCTGTGCAGCCAGAGTAGACAGAGTCCAGGGAGCTGCTCCATTTCCTGTGCAGCCAGAGTAGACAGAGTCCAGGGAGCTGCTCCATTACCTGTACAGCCAGAGTAGACAGAGTCCAGGGAGCTGCTCCATTACCTGTACAGCCAGAGTAGACAGAGTCCAGGGAGCTGCTCCATTTCCTGTACAGCCAGAGTAGACAAAGTCCAGGGAGCTGCTCCATTTCCTGTGCAGCCAGAGTAGACAGAGTCCAGGGAGCTGCTCCATTTCCTGTGCAGCCAGAGTAGACAGAGTCCAGGGAGCTGCTCCATTTACTGTACAGCCAGAGTAGACAGAGTCCAGGGAGCTGCTCCATTACCTGTACAGCCAGAGTAGACAGAGTCCAGGGAGCTGCTCCATTTCCTGTACAGCCAGAGTAGACAGAGTCCAGGGAGCTGCTCCATTTCCTGTACAGCCAGAGTAGACAGAGTCCAGGGAGCTGCTCCATTTCCTGTACAGCCAGAGTAGACAGAGTCCAGGGAGCTGCTCCATTTCCTGTACAGCCAGAGTAGACAGAGTCCAGGGAGCTGCTCCATTTCCTGTACAGCCAGAGTAGACAGAGTCCAGGGAGCTGCTCCATTACCTGTACAGCCAGAGTAGACAGAGTCCAGGGAGCTGCTCCATTTCCTGTACAGCCAGATGAGACAGAGTCCAGGGAGCTGCTCCATTTCCTGTACAGCCAGAGTAGACAGAGTCCAGGGAGCTGCTCCATGTATTATTGTCTTCGTCCTCCAGTCCTCTTGATGTTGGACCACCAGAGGTGGGTCAGTCATCTTCCCCCAGACCACCCACTGCGGCTGTTCGGTTCCAACCACTCTGTTTGTGGCCTTTGACCTCCCTCTGCTGCGGGAGGAGAGGCACACACAGGCAGGCAGGCAGGCAGGCATTTACACACGCACACACCAGCCACTCTGTGTCTTTTGACTTTACTGTAGTCTGGGTTCATGCACACGTGCACACAAGGACACACTACTATGATAGACACACACACACACACACACACACACCCCCACACACACACACACACACACACACACACACACACACACACACACACACACACCCACACACACACACACACACACACACACACACACACACACACACACACACACACACACACACACACCCCATGTCTAGTTGCTCCTCTAGCTCTGTACATGATAAGGAAAGTAAAGCCCATAGAAGTATTGATGTTTCTAACCTATTTTCCCTGTAGCTCAGGTTGCCTACTCTGTGCATCCGTAGCTTCTCTTTGGGGACTCTGGCATGTAAAGCATGAGGATATGTGTAGGGAAGTCTCCTAAAAGAGAGTGAGAGGCTGCATCTGAAATGAGCCCCTATTCCCTACACAGTGCACTCCCTTTGACCAGAGACACAAGTAGTGCACTGCACAGGGAAGAAGAGGGTGTATTTTCAGACCTAGTCCGAGACAGAACGAGGACAGGGACTTGAAGCTGAACTGCTTGGCTCTCTGACAGATGTTATTGTCGTTGCAGAGGAATGCCCTCATTCCCGGCGAAGGCGCTGCGGCGAAGTAATTACCGGAGTGTCAGATCCTCTCCAAAGCAGCGCCAGCACCAGCCCCTCTGCTGTGACATTTCCCCTTCCGGGCAAGAACAATACCGAAAGACATACCCCTTGGCTGGCATAACAGAGAGAAGAAGAGAGAGGATGCATCAAATTAAATCATGACTTATCACTGGGGCTCATTAGGAAAAATGTGTTGTGAAAAAATGACCTACCTGTTGCATCGTTTAATTGGCTCAACCTGTCTCCTCACCCTTTTGTTTTCCCATAATTTCACGCTGACACCCCGCGGGCCAATCGAGTGATAGGGGGATGTTACCTAACGTGACAAGAAGCAGACTGTGAGGAATAATGAAGAAATAGGAAAAGCAACAGGGAATGACAACAAACCAACAGGCTCTTTTCTTCCTCTTACTCTGATTGTGTAGAAATGTGGACAGGGATGAAGACAGGGATGAAGACAGGGATTAAGACAGGGTTGAAGACAGGGTGGCATGCACGTCTCAAATGTCTAAATGTAGCCATTATCCTACAATGATTACCAAATGTAAAATCACTGAATAAAAGAAAGGAGGACTGTTTGCTGTGCAGCTTTAATTATTCTGGAGCTCATTTAATGTGCTGGGAGCCCGCTGTGTTGACGCAGACACAGAGAGGGAACATTGAGGGAAGAGATCATCTTTACGATAGCACTTGTTGTTCTCTCTCACTGTTTCCATTGGTCATCCATTAACATGAAAGGCAATGCATCAAATCATTTTCTCTACAAAATGTTTGTTGTTTTTTGTGACACAGATTAGGATCATTTGACTTGGTGTGTGTGTGTGTGTGTGTGTGTGTGTGTGTGTGTGTGTGTGTGTGTGTGTGTGTGTGTGTGTGTGTGTGTGTGTGTGTGTGTGTGTGTGTGTGTGTGTGTGTGTGTGTGTGTGAGAGTGTGTGTTGTGTGTGTGTGTGTGAGAGTGTGTGTTTGTGTGTGAGAGAGTGTGTGAGAGTGAGAGTGTTTGTGAGAGTGTGAGAGTGAGAGTTTGTGAGAGTGAGAGTGTGTGTGTGAGAGTGAGTGAGTGTGAGTAACACTATTATTATTCCGGAGTGTTTTGTTGCCAATCTACGGTAAACAACAGTGATACAGAGGTCTGCTGTTATCAAAACTGTGGGGGTGGTGTCAACTACAAGCATATGGTTTGTCAATACGCACCCACACATGCACGCACACACGTACACACACACATCCTCTGGCCTTGGGCCTTCAGCACAAAATGAGTGTGTGTGTGGTTGGGTGTGGGTATTGGTGCGTGCGTGCGTGCATTTGTGTGCGTGTGTGTGTGTTTGCATGCATGCGTGCATGTGTGTGTGGTGTTGACAAGGGATTCCAGACATAGGGCAGGTGTGTAAGCACCGTTCAGAGACACCTGAAACCCCATAAAGGGTGTTGCGTTCATCCTAGCAACAGCCTCGTTGAAGGGTAAGGTGAACTTGTCGGTCAAACACCTGCCTCCGGGCGTTGGTAGTCTTTCAGAAGGTGTACTTAGTCTATCCTAAAAGTGATACTGCGAGACTTCTAACTTCCTGCACACTGAAAAAGGTTTGAGAATGACACAAATATACATTTTCACAAAGTCTGCTGCCTCAGTGTCTTCAGATATTTTTGTTGAATGTTACTATGGAATACTGAAGTATAATTACAGTGTCAAAGGCTTATATTGACAATTACACGAAGTTGATTCAAAGAGTCAATATTTGCAGTGTTGACCCTTCTTTTTCAAGACCTCTGCAATCCGCCCTGGCATGCTGTCAATTAACGTCTGGGCCACATCCTGACTGATGGCAACCCATTCTTGCATAATCAATGCTCGGAGTTTGTCAGAATTTGTGGGTTTTTGTTTGTCCACCCTCCTCTTGAGGATTGACCACAAGTTCTCAATGGGATTAAGGTCTGGGGAGTTTCCTGGCCATGGACCCAAAATATCAATGTTTTGTTCCCCGAGCCACTTAGTTATCACTTTTGCCTTATGGAAAGGTTCTCCATCATGCTGGAAAAGGCATTGTTCATCACCAAACTGTTCATGGATGGTTGGGAGAAGTTGCTCTCAGAGGATGTGTTGGTACCATTCTTTATTCATGGCTGTGTTCTTAGCCAAAATTGTGAGTGAGCCCACTCCCTTGGCTGAGAAGCAACCCCACACATGAATGGTCTCAGGATGCTTTACTGTTGGCATGACACAGGACTGATGGTAGCGCTCACCTTGTCTTCTCCGGACAAGCCTTTATCCAGATGCCCCAAACAATCGGAAAGGGGATTCATCAGAGAAAATGACTTTACCCCAGTCCTCAGCAATCCAATCCCTGTACCTTTTACAGAATATCAGTCTGTCCCTGATGTTTTTCCTGGAGAGAAGTGACTTCTTTGCTGCCGTTCTTGACACCAGGCCATCCTCCAAAAGTCTTGCACTCACACCTGCCTGCTGCCATTTCTGAGCAAGCTCTGCCCGATCCCGCAGCTGAATCAACTTTAGGAGACGGTCCTGGCGCTTGCTGGACTTTCTTGAGCGCTCTGAAGCCTTCTTCGCAACAATTGAACCGCTCTCCTTGAAGTTCTTGATGATCCGATAAATGGTTGATTTAGGTGCAATCTTACTGGCAGCAATATCCTTGCCTGTGAAGCCCTTTTTATGCAAAGCAATGATGACGGCACGTGTTTCCTTGCAGGTAACCATGTTTGACAGAGGAAAAACAATGATTCCAAGCACCACCCTCCTTTTGAAGCTTCCAGTCTGTTATTCGAACTCAATAAGCATGACAGAGTGATCTACAGCCTTGTCCTCATCAACACTCACACCTGTGTTAACGAGAGAATCACTGACATGATGTCAGCTGGTTCTTTTGTGGCAGGGCTGAAATGCAGTGGAAATGTTTTTGGGGGATTCAGTTCATTTGCATGGCAAAGAGGGACTTTGCAATTAATTGCAATTAATCTGATCACTCTTCATAACATTCTGGAGTATATGCAAATTGCCATCATACAAACTGAGGCAGCAGACTTTGTGAAAATTAATGTTTGTGTCATTCTCAAAACTTTTGGCCACGACTGTACATCTCACAAACAAAACACCAACTGTCAGAATCTGTAGTATCCCATTAACGGTAACACTTAAAGTGATGGGAACCTGAGAGGTTCAGTCCACATTCTGATCTCATACACAACACGTTCATAAGTAATGCCACATTCTGATCTCATACACAACATGTTCATAAGTAATGCCACATTCTGATCTCATACACAACATGTTCATAAGTAATGCCACATTCTGATCTCATAAACAACATGTTCATAAGTAATGCCACATTCTGAACTCATACACAACATGTTCATAAGTAATGCCACATTCTGAACTCATACACAACATGTTCATAAGTAGTGCCACATTCTGAACTCATACACAACATGTTCATAAGTAATGCCACATTCTGAACTCATACACAACATGTTCATAAGTAGTGCCACATTCTGAACTCATACACAACATGTTCATAAGTAATGCCACATTCTGAACTCATACACAACATGTTCATAAGTAATGCCACATTCTGAACTCATATACAACATGTTCATAAGTAATGCCACATTCTGAACTCATACACAACATGTTCATAAGTAATGCCACATTCTGAACTCATACACAACATGTTCATAAGTAATGCCACATTCTGAACTCATACACAACATGTTCATAAGTAATGCCACATTCTGAACTCATACACAACATGTTCATAAGTAATGCCACGTTCTGATCTCATACACAACATGTTCATAAGTAGGTGTGTCCCCTTAAGGTAATGTTCATTTTCTGAATATAAATGCATTATGTATGAATGGTTATGACTGTGTTATGAATGTGTTTTAGGGGTTATAAGTACTCATCTTTAATGAGCCTTTTTAATTTAACCTTTATTTAACTAGGCAATGGCGGCCTAGGAACAGTGGGTTAACTGCCTTGTTCAGGGGCAGAACGACAGATTTTTACCATGTCAGCTCGGGGGATTCAATCTAGCAACCTTTTGGTCACTGGCCCAACGCTCCAACCACTAGGCTTCCTGCCGCCCCAAATAGATTTTATTCATACGTTTCCACTGAAACCGCTTCTACCAGAGCCCACAGAGGCCAGAAAAGACAACTCTATTCTGTTCTTTAAATCCATTTGTCATGATACAGTAACAGTATATTGCTTTACCAGGTCCGTGTCATAGAGCCATATCTGTCCATCAGTTTGTCAAACTGATGACAATCAATAGATAGTACTCCCTGAGCAGTCAACAGCGGTCATCAATCCACATATAATTGAACATAATATCGGTCGCCGTGCTTCTGACTTCATTGTAAAACACATTACCGGTTTATACGTCAGACAAGACTGATGTATTTATCCTATTGATGCTGCTGCATCTGAATTCAAATAACATTTAGATATTTCACAACTATTACGGTGTTAGTCACTCGTATCTCAAAAATAATGTTATTTCTCTATAAATGACCAGGGTGAATTTAAACCCCAACCCGTCGCCATGGGCAGAGGATGGTGAATTATTAGGTGGTATGACGTGTTGTCCTGTATGATGTTTTGAAGGGCTGGCAGAGAGATATTAATATACTATAGTAAGGCAAGTCTCGCCGTGGGCAAAAGGAATCGCGTTCCACCTCAGAATACTCATCCTCTCTTTTCAGGAGGTGGATTTTGCAATCAACAGAAATGCTCTCTGAGTCTGAGCCCCTGTCACACGCAAACGCACGGATGCAGGCTCTCTCTCTCTCTCTCTCTCTCTCTCTCTCTCTCTCTCTCTCTCTCTCTCTCTCTCTCTCACACACACACACACACACACACACAAACACACACACTCCTCCCCCCTTCCTCCACAGACACACTGGTAGTGCGAGTACAGTGTATAGAGAATGAGTCAGGGATTAGGGAGACGGCCTGTCCCCTGTCATAACACTGGGTTTCTGAAGATAAACAGACTGCCGTCCTGACACTGAGGAACATTAGACACCGCTCTCATTGCCTCTTTATCAATTCACACATTTCAATTCACATCGCTGTAATGCAAACCAAGCGGAGGTATCATCTCTGTAAATACTATGGGGTGGGGGGGGTACGTGCGTGTGGCGTGCGTGTGTTAGTATGCGTGTGTGTATGTCCGGGGTAATGCTTCTTATCCAAACATGTTATCAGGTGAATAGGTTGTGGTTAACACTGGTTGACACTGGCTAGGAATGACCTCTCAAAACACCTATTATTCAATGTTCCATCTTACAAGGACATGTCAACAACATACCAGTACTTAACGCATTGCTCAAAATCGACATTCCTATGCACGTAACCTATTACCCTGGCTTTGTTACCAGCACGTTTACCTTAATAAAACCATAAGAAAAGTCCTTGACATGAGTTCAAATCTCTCTGCTCGCAGTAAGAGATAGATAGAGCGAATCTGTCTTCCCCAGATGAGTACGAGCCGCCCAGATAAAAAGCAGGGATTCAGATAGTCAGTTTGTCTGATAATAAATGAACGAATTGGAGACGAATTGAGACATGTAAAGTTGGGAAAGAATCTATAAATATAAGGTGTCAGCCCTTTTAGAGAGGGGGTAAAGAGACAGGGAAGACGACTGCTCTCCGGAGTCATTAGAGGGGGTGATGTTGTGGGGTGATCTGACTGTGCTTGTGTCTTGTTGCGTCTGTACCCTGTCTACTGCAGTATCACCAGGTGGTTATTATAGCTGTAGAACAACACTCAGCGTGGGCAAGGAGACAGGGGGAGGGGGGAGGGGGAGGAGAGGAGGGGGAGGAGAGAGGGGGGGGAGGGGGGAGGAGAGAGGGAGGGAGGGGGAGGAGAGAGGGGGGAAGGGGGAGGGGGAGGAGAGAGGGAGGGAGGGGGGGGGGAGAGGGGGGAAGGGGGGGAGGAGGGGGAGGGGGGAAAGAGGGGAGGGGGAGGAGAGAGGGGGAGGGGGGAAGGAGAGATGGGGGAGGAGAGAGGGGGAGGGGGGAAGGAGAGATGGGGGAGGGGAGAGGGTCAGGAAGGAGGAAAGAGAGAGGGAAGTTACTGTCTCCACACAAACTCCCCGACAGACAGACAGCCAGCAACAGATCTGATCCTTCCTACAGCCAGCAACAGATCTGATCCTTCCTACAGCCAGCAACAGATCTGATCCTTCCTACAGCCAGCAACAGATCTCAGGGCTTGTCTTCACTTCCTCTATTCCCAGTGCAACAAGCTCCGCTTTGCTCTTGGTACATTTTTCTATTAAATGAACCATCATGTGTTTGACCGAGCCCTTTTTGCAAACACAACTTCTCTCACTCAAGGGAAATATGGAAAGGAATGAGCTGATATCTTTCTTGTAAAGCAAGGTGACTGGTACTGTAACACCTTAGAGGTTGGACTATGTTAACACTGATGTTGTTTCAGTTTGTTAGCTCACTGTTCTATGTGGGAATAGCTTCCATAGCTACTCTTGTCTCAATTTGCACTCTGATAGGGTCTGTGTCAGAATAAATAATTGAATATGCCTCGTTGGCAGGGTATCAAATCATATCAAATCAAATGTATTTATATAGCCCTTCGTACATCAGCTGATATCTCAAAGTGCTGTACAGAAACCCAGCCTAAAAACCCAAACAGCAAGCAATGCAGGTGTAGAAGCACGATGGCTAGGAAAAACTCCCTAGAAAGGCCAAAACCTAGGAAGAAACCTAGAGAGGAACCAGGCTATGTGGGGTGGCCAGTACTCTTCTGGCTGTGCCGGGTGGAGATTATAACAGAACATGGCCAAGATGTTCAAATGTTCATAAATGACCAGCATGGTCGAATAATAATAATCACAGGCAGAACAGTTGAAATTTGACGTCGACATGGGACAGCAAGGAGTCATCATGTCAGGTAGTCCTGAGGCATGGTCCTAGGGCTCAGGTCCTCAGAGAGAGAGAAAGAAAGAGAGAAAGAGAGAATTAGATAATGGTGTTCCAAAAAAGGTCCAGTCGCCAGGACCATAAATACAAATTCCATCTAGACACTGTTGCCCTAGAGCACACAAAAAACTATACATACCTTGGCCTAAACATCAGCGCCACAGGTAACTTCCACAAAGCTGTGAACGATCTGAGAGACAAGGCAAGAAGGGAATTCTATGCCATCAAAAGGAACATAAATTTCAACATACCAATTAGGATCTGGCTAAAAATACTTGAATCAGTCAGAGAGCCCATTGCCCTTTACAGTTGTGAGGTCTAGGGTCCGCTCACCAACTCACCAAATTGAGACTCTGCATACAGAATTCTGCAAAAATATACTCTGTGTACAACGTAAAACACCAAATAATGCATGCAGCATTATGCGGCAGAATACCTGACCACTGTGACTGACCCAAACTTAAGGAAAGCCTTGACTATGTACAGACTCAGTGAGCATAGCCTTGCTATTGAGAAAGGCCGCCGTAGACAGACCTGGCTCTCAAGAGAAGACAGGCTATGTGCACACTGCCCACAAAATGAGGTGGAAACTGAGCTGCACTTCCTAACCTCCTGTCCAACGTATGACCATATTAGAGAGACATATTTCCCTCAGATTACACAGATCCACAAAGAATTTGAAAACAAATCCAATTTTGATAAACTCTCATATCTACTGAGTGAAATTCCACAGTGTGCCATCACAGCGGCAAGATTTGTGACCTGTTGCCACAAGAAAAGGGCAACCAGTGAAGAACAAACACCATTGTAAATACAACCCATATTTATGCTTATTTATTTTATCTTGTGTTCTTTAACCATTTGTATATGTGTATAATATGTATATATATGTATATATGTATAATATGACATTTGTAATGTCTTTATTGTTTTGAAATTTCCGTATGTGTAATGTTTACTGTTCATTTTTATTGTTTATTTCACTTTTGTATATTATCTACCTCACTTGCTTTGGCAATGTTAACACATGTTTCCCATGCCAATAAAGCCCCTTGAATTGAATTGAATTGAATTGAATTGAAATTGAATTGAGAGCATACTTAAATTCACACAGGACACCGGATAGGACAGGAGAAGTTCTCCAGATATAACAAACTGGCAGAATAACAATATGAACAATATAACAATATGAACACTAGACAATCATGTAATATCTGTACTTGCAGCTCTGCGAGCAATCAATACACTGTGTTGGTTAAAGTCAATGCTCATGGGTGTTGTCTTCTATTGGTCTGAGTGCTCTGGGTACTGACGCACCTTCACACAGGAAGGAACGATAGAGAGAGAGAGGGGGGAGGAGAAGGAAGATAGAGAAAACAGGTAGAGATATAAGACAAGAGCGAGAGAGAGAGAGAGACAGAGAGAGAGAGAGAGAGAGAGAGAGAGAGAGAGAGAGAGAGAGAGAGATGGAGAGCAAGACAGACAGAGAGAAAGAAATAAAGAAAGTGTGAGAGAGAGAGAGAGAGAGAGAGAGAGAGAGAGAGAGACACAGAGACACAGAGACACAGAGAGAGGGGAGGAGAAGGAAGATAGAGAAAACAGTCAGCCCACTGACACCCCTATCAGACCACAGCAAAATCACAGTCTACTTAAACAGAGCAATACTCAAACATGAGACATCAAAGCCAAAGGAACTGAGTAACATTAAGAAATGCTATAGATGGAAGGAATGCAGTTTGGAAACTTACCAAAAAACAATTAGGCAACAACAAATTCAATCCCTCTTAGACAATTTCCTGGGTAAAACGTTCCACTGTAATAGTGAAGGTGTAAACTTGGCAGTAGAAAATCTTAACAGTATATTTGACCTCTCAGCTTCCCTATCAAATCTAAAAATCTCAAATAGAAAACCGAAGAAAATTAACAATAATGACAAATGGTTTGATGAAGAATGCAAAAATCTAAGAAAGAAATTGAGAAACCTGTCCAACCAAAAACATAGAGACCCGGAAAACCTGAGTCTACGCCTTCACTATGGTGAATCACTAAAACAATACAGAAATACACTACGGAAAAAGAAGGAACAGCATGTCAGAAATCAGCTCAATGCAATTGAAGAATCCATAGACTCTAACCACTTCTGGGAAAATTGGAAAACACTAAACAAACAACAACACGAAGAATTATCTATCCAAAATGGAGATGTATGGGTAAACCACTTCTCCAATCTTTTTGGCTCTATAACAAAGAATAAAGAGCAAAAACATATACATGATCAAACACAGATCTTAGAATCAACTATTAAAGACTACCAGAACCCACTGGATTCTCCAATTACATTGAAAGAGTTACAGGACAAAATAAAAACCCTCCAACCCAAAAAGGCCTGTGGTGTTGATGGTATCCTCAATGAAATGATCAAATATACAGACAACAAATTCCAATTGGCTATACTAAAACTCTTTAACATCATACTTAGCTCTGGCATCTTCCCCAATATTTGGAACCAAGGACTGATCACCCCAATCCACAAAAGTGGAGACAAATTTGACCCCAATAACTACCGTGGAATATGTGTCAACAGTAACCTTGGGAAAATCCTCTGCATTATTATTAACAGCAGACTCGTACATTTCCTCAATGAAAACAATGTACTGAGCAAATGTCAAATTGGCTTTTTACCAAATTACCGTACAACAGACCATGTATTCACCCTGCACACCCTAATTGACAATCAAACAAACCAAAACAAAGGCAAAGTCTTCTCATGCTTTGTTGATTTCAAAAAAGCCTTCGACTCAATCTGGCATGAGGGTCTGCTATACAAACTGATGGAAAGTGGTGTTGGGGGTAAAACATACGACATTATAAAATCCATGTACACAAACAACAAGTGTGCGGTTAAAATTGGCAAAAAACACACACATTTCTTCACACAGGGTCGTGGGGTTAGACAGGGATGCAGCTTAAGCCCCACCCTCTTCAACATATATATCAACGAATTGGCGAGGGCACTAGAAAAGTCTGCAGCACCCGGCCTCCCCCTGCTAGAATCCGAAGTCAAATGTCTGCTGTTTGCTGATGATCTGGTGCTTCTGTCACCAACCAAGGAGGGCCTACAGCAGCACCTAGATCTTATGCACAGATTCTGTCAGACCTGGGCCCTGACAGTAAATCTCAGTAAGACCAAAATAATGGTGTTCCAAAAAAGGTCCAGTCACCAGGACCACAAATACAAATTCCATCTAGACACTGTTGCCCTAGAGCACACAAAAAACTATACATACCTTGGCCTAAACATCAGCACCACAGGTAACTTCCACAAAGCTGTGAACGATCTGAGAGACAAGGCAAGAAGGGCATTCTATGCCATCAAAAGAAACATAAATTTCAACATACCAATTAGGATTTGGCTAAAAATACTTGAATCAGTCATAGAGCCCATTGCCCTTTATGGTTGTGAGGTCTGGGGTCCGCTCACCAACCAAGACTTCACAAAATGGGACAAACACCAAATTGAGACTCTGCACGCAGAATTCTGCAAAAATATCCTCCGTGTACAACGTAGAACACCAAATAATGCATGCAGAGCAGAATTAGGGCCGATACCCACTAATTATCAAAATCCAGAAAAGAGCTGTTAAATTCTACAACCACCTAAAAGGAAGCGATTCACAAACCTTCCATAACAAAGCCATCACCTACAGAGAGATGAACCTGGAGAAGAGTCCCCTAAGCAAGCTGGTCCTGGGGCTCTGTTCACAAACACAAACACACACCACAGAGCCCCAGGACAGCAGCACAATTAGACCCAACCAAATCATGAGAAAACAAAAAGATAACTACTTAACACATTGGAAAGAATTAACAAAAAAACAGAGCAAACTAGAATGCTATTTGGCCCTACACAGAGAGTACACAGCGGCAGAATACCTGACCACTGTGACTGACCCAAAATTAAGGAAAGCCTTGACTATGTACAGACTCAGTGAGCATAGCCTTGCTATTGAGAAAGGCCGCCGTAGGCAGACATGGCTCTCAAGAGAAGACAGGCTATGTGCTCACTGCCCACAAAATGAGGTGGAAACTGAGCTGCACTTCCTAACCTCCTGCCCAATGTATGACCATATTAGAGAGACATATTTCCCTCAGATTACACAGATCCACAAAGAATTCGAAAACAAATCCAATTTTGAAAAACTCCCATATCTACTGGGTGAAATTCCACAGTGTGCCATCACAGCAGCAAGATTTGTGACCTGTTGCCACGAGAAAAGGGCAACCAGTGAAGAACAAACACCATTGTAAATACAACCCATATTTATGCTTATTTATTTTATCTTGTGTCCTTTAGCCATTTGTACATTGTTAGAACACTGTATATATATATAATATGACATTTGTAATGTCTTTACTGTTTTGAAACTTCTGTATGTGTAATGTTTACTGTTAATTTTTGTTGTTTTTCACTTTATATATTCACTTTGTATGTTGTCTACCTCACTTGCTTTGGCAATGTTAACACATGTTTCCCATGCCAATAAAGCCCTTGAATTGAAATTGAATTGAATTGAAAACAGGTAGAGATATAAGACAAGAGAGAGAGAGAGAGAGACAGAGAGAGAGAGAGAGAGAGAGAGAGAGAGAGAGAGAGAGAGAGAGAGAGAGATGGAGAGCAAGACAGACAGAGAGAAAGAAAGAAAGTGAGAGAGAGAGAGAGAGAGAGAGAGAGAGAGAGAGAGACACAGAGACACAGAGACACAGAGACACAGAGAGAGAGAGACAGAGAGACAGAGAGAGAGAGAAAAAGAGAGACAGCGAGAGAGACAGAGAGAGAGAGAAAAAGAGAGACAGCGAGAGAGACAGAGAGAGAGAGATGGAGAGACACAGAGAGAGAGAGAGAGAGATGGAGAGCAAGACAGACAGAGAGAAAGAAAGAAAGTGAGAGAGGGTGTTGTGACTATAAGCAAAAACATTGACTTGCTTTCATTTTAACGATGAAGAGAATTCTCAATGGTTTTGTCAGTACCACTCTCCTCGGTGACGATAATCTAATTCTGCAGAAGTTGCAGGCGAGTTGTAACTAACGCGGCTTTCAGTTTAAATCAGATCAGGCAAAATCACACACAGGCAAGGCAAGGGCACACACCCTTACACCCTTACACAGTCCCCCATCCTCTTTGCCACCGTTTTTCACTGTTGTGGGGATGTGTGACATCTGTACATCTGTATCTGTAGAGAAAAGGGTTCCAGAAGGGTTATTCAGCTGTCCCCATAAGAGAACCCTTTTGGGTCCAGGAAGAACCGTCTGTGGAAAGGGTTCCAGAAGGGTTATTCAGCTGTCCCCATAAGAGAACCCTTTTGGGTCCAGGAAGAACCGTCTGTGGAAAGGGTTCCAGAAGGGATATTCAGCTGTCCCCATAAGAGAACCCTTTTGGGTCCAGGAAGAACCGTCTGTGGAAAGGGTTCCAGAAGGGTTATTCAGCTGTCCCCATAAGAGAACCCTTTTGGGTCCAGGAAGAACCGTCTGGGGAAAGGGTTCCAGAAGGGTTATTCAGCTGTCCCCATAAGAGAACCCTTTTGGGTCCAGGAAGAACCGTCTGTGGAAAGGGTTCCAGAAGGGTTATTCAGCTGTCCCCATAAGAGAACCCTTTTGGGTCCAGGAAGAACCGTCTGTGGAAAGGGTTCCAGAAGGGATATTCAGCTGTCCCCATAAGAGAACCCTTTTGGGTCCAGGAAGAACCGTCTGTGGAAAGGGTTCCAGAAGGGTTATTCAGCTGTCCCCATAAGAGAACCCTTTTGGGTCCAGGAAGAACCGTCTGTGGAAAGGGTTCCAGAAGGGTTATTCAGCTGTCCCCATAAGAGAACCCTTTTGGGTCCAGGAAGAACCGTCTGTGGAAAGGGTTCCAGAAGGGTTATTCAGCTGTCCCCATAAGAGAACCCTTTTGGGTCCAGGAAGAACCGTCTGTGGAAAGGGTTCCAGAAGGGTTATTCAGCTGTCCCCATAAGAGAACCCTTTTGGGTCCAGGAAGAACCGCCTGTGGAAAGGGTTCCAGAAGGGTTATTCAGCTGTCCCCATAAGAGAACCCTTTTGGGTCCAGGAAGAACCATCTGTGGAAAGGGTTCTATATTGATCCCAAAAGGGATCTGTCTGGAACCAAAAAGGGTTCTTCAAAGGGTTCTCCTATGGGGACAGCCGAAGAACCCTTTTATGTTCTAGATATCACTCTTTTTCTAAGAGTGTATGCTAGGCTAGTTCCTTCAGGCAAACCTACTGGGTCTCTCTTGACGATGGTTTGTTTACTGACAGGGCCATTTGACCATAAGCTAAGGGTCTCCTTTGAAAAGTTTGATTAGGAGAGATTTAATTTATACTCAGTTAAGTGTGTGTGTGTGTCTGTGTGTGTGTGTTTTTACTTACAGCATGGGGCATATTTGAGTTTACACACCATAGAGCATCAAATGATTTAATCAATTTAAGGTCAGCGGGAGCAATGATGAGTGTGTGTGTGTGTGTACGTGCATGTGGGTGGCATAATTTACTGCAAGACTTCTGTCACATTTGTGCAACCATACTCTGTCCTTTGTTCCTAGTAAATCCACAGAATCACATTAGAGAAATAGAAAGAATGAGAAGAGGAAGAAAAAGTAGAGAGAGAATGAGAAGAAAAAGAGAGAGAAAGAAGAGAGTAGAGAAAGAGAGAAGACAGCGGGAGAGCAACAAAGAGAAGAGAGAATAGCGAGAGAGAGAGGGAAGAGAGTAGAGAGAGAGAAGAGTGAGACAGAGAGAGAGAGAGAGAGAGAGAGAGAATAGAGAGAGAGGGAAGAGAGTAGAGAGAGAGAGAAGAGAGTAGAGAGAGAGGGAAGAGAGTAGAGAGAGAAGAGAGAGAGACAGAGAGAGAGAGAAGAGAGAGAGAGAGAGAGAGAAGAGATAGAGAGACAGAGAGAGAGAAGAGAGAGACAGAGAGAGAGAGAAGAGAGAGACAGAGAGAGACAGAGAGAAGAGAGAGAGAGACAGAGAGAGAGAGAAGAGAGAGACAGAGAGAGAGAGAGAGAGAGAGAGAGAGCGAGAGACAGAGAGAGAAAAACATACGACATTATAAAATCCATGTACACAAACAACAAGTGTGCGGTTAAAATTGGCAAAAATCACACACATTTCTTCACACAGGGTCGTGGGGTTAGACAGGGATGCAGCTTAAGCCCCACCCTCTTCAACATATATATCAACGAATTGGCGCGGGCACTAAAAAGTCTGCAGCACCCGGCCTCCCCCTGCTAGAATCCGAAGTCAAATGTCTGCTGTTTGCTGATGATCTGGTGCTTCTGTCACCAACCAAGGAGGGCCTACAGCAGCACCTAGATCTTATGCACAGATTCTGTCAGACCTGGGCCCTGACAGTAAATCTCAGTAAGACCAAAATAATGGTGTTCCAAAAAAGGTCCAGTCACCAGGACCACAAATACAAATTCCATCTAGACACTGTTGCCCTAGAGCACACAAAAAACTATACATACCTTGGCCTAAACATCAGCACCACAGGTAACTTCCACAAAGCTGTGAACGATCTGAGAGACAAGACAAGAAGGGCATTCTATGCCATCAAAAGAAACATAAATTTCAACATACCAATTAGGATTTGGCTAAAAATACTTGAATCAGTCATAGAGCCCATTGCCCTTTATGGTTGTGAGGTCTGGGGTCCGCTCACCAACCAAGACTTCACAAAATGGGACAAACAAAATTGAGACTCTGCACGCAGAATTCTGCAAAAATATCCTCCGTGTACAACGTAGAACACCAAATAATGCATGCAGAGCAGAATTAGGCTGATACCCACTAATTATCAAAATCCAGAAAAGAGCTGTTAAATTCTACAACCACCTAAAAGGAAGCGATTCACAAACCTTCCATAACAAAGCCATCACCTACAGAGAGATGAACCTGGAGAAGAGTCCCCTAAGCAAGCTGGTCCTGGGGCTCTGTTCACAAACACAAACACACACTACAGAGCCCCAGGACAGCAGCACAATTAGACCCAACCAAATCATGAGAAAACAAAAAGATAACTACTTAACACATTGGAAAGAATTAACAAAAAAACTGAGCAAACTAGAATGCTATTTGGCCCTACACAGAGAGTACACAGCGGCAGAATACCTGACCACTGTGACTGACCCAAAATTAAGGAAAGCCTTGACTATGTACAGACTCAGTGAGCATAGCCTTGCTATTGAGAAAGGCCGCCGTAGGCAGACATGGCTCTCAAGAGAAGACAGGCTATGTGCTCACTGCCCACAAAATGAGGTGGAAACTGAGCTGCACTTCCTAACCTCCTGCCCAATGTATGACCATATTAGAGAGACATATTTCCCTCAGATTACACAGATCCACAAAGAATTCGAAAACAAATCCAATTTTGAAAAACTCCCATATCTACTGGGTGAAATTCCACAGTGTGCCATCACAGCAGCAAGATTTGTGACCTGTTGCCACGAGAAAAGGGCAACCAGTGAAGAACAAACACCATTGTAAATACAACCCATATTTATGCTTATTTATTTTATATTGTGTCCTTTAGCCATTTGTACATTGTTAGAACACTGTATATATATATAATATGACATTTGTAATGTCTTTACTGTTTTGAAACTTCTGTATGTGTAATGTTTACTGTTAATTTTTGTTGTTTTTCACTTTATATATTCACTTTGTATGTTGTCTACCTCACTTGCTTTGGCAATGTTAACACATGTTTCCCATGCCAATAAAGCCCTTGAATTGAATTGAATTGAATTGAGAGACAGAGAGAGAGAGAAGAGAGAGACAGAGAGAGAGAGAAGAGAGAGACAGAGAGAGAGAGAGAGACAGAGAGAGAGAGAGAGAGAGAGAGAAGAGAGAGACAGAGAGAGAGAAGAGAGAGAGAGAGAGAAGAGAGTGAGAGAGAGACAGAGAGAGAGAGAAGAGACAGAGAGAGAGAGAAGAGAGAGACAGAGAGAGAGAGTGAGAGAGAGAGAGACAGAGAGAGAGAAGAGAGAGACAGAAAGAGAGAGAAGAGAGAGAGAGAGAGAGAGAGAGAGAGAGAGAGAGAGAAGAGAGAGAGAAGAGAGAGAGAGAGAGTGAGAGAGAGAGAGATAGAGAGAGAGAGAAGAGAGAGAGAGAGAGAAGAGAGAGACAGAGAGAGAGAGAAGAGAGAGAGAGAGAGAGAGAGAGAGAGAAGAGAGAGAGACCGAGAGAGACAGAGAGAGAGAGAGAGAGAGAGCATGCTGTGTTGACTCTCATTCCGTGTGATGGTTCCCTCTACCCCCACTACATACATCTGATTCACTTTGCTGTAACATAACACAACAGTCTGTTCTAAGAACCTTATTGTGTTGGAGTTTAAGATATGCGTCTGTGGGTGTGAACGCGCTTGTGTGTGTGTGTGTGTGTGTGTGTGTGTGTGTGTGTGTGTGTGTGTGTGTGTGTGTGTGTGTGTGTGTGTGTGTGTGTGTGTGTGTGTGTGTGTGTGTGTTTGTGTGTTATGTATGTAGGAACATTGGATGCATAACACCTTAGATGGAGTGTTTTCATCCACCTTTACAGTATGTAATGATGTCCGGATCACTGTTAACACTGGTTGGAACCAGGAGCCCCTCAATTAAGGCACAGCATGTGTACATATACAACAAGATGAAATGGGGGAGAAAGAGGGTGAGATGGAGAGAGGGAGCAGAGAAAAGGACAGAGAGAGAAAGAAGGAGAGATGATGTGAGGGAGGGAGGTAGAGGGAGGGAAGGGGACAGAGAGAGAAAGAAGGAGAGATGAAGTGAGGGAGGGAGGTAGAAGGAGGGAAGGGGACAGAGAGAGAAAGAAGGAGAGATGAAG
Source organism: Oncorhynchus kisutch (assembly GCF_002021735.2). NCBI lineage: Eukaryota > Metazoa > Chordata > Actinopteri > Salmoniformes > Salmonidae > Oncorhynchus > Oncorhynchus kisutch. Next base: position 1,370,687 of record NW_022261985.1, read on the forward strand.
TGAGGGGGGGAGGTAGAGGGAGGGAAGGGGACAGAGAGAGAAAGAAGGAGAGATGATGTGAGGGAGGGAGGTAGAGGGAGGGAAGGGGACAGAGAGAGAAAAAAGGAGACAGAGAGAGAGGTCAGTTGAGTAAAGAGATGAAGGGATGAAAACCAACTTGATCTCATAGTTGTTGAAGAGAGAGAGGGAGACAGAAAGAGACATTTGAGAGTAGACAGATGCCTCTCCATCCTCACTGTGGTAACCTATAGAGTAATATGAGTGAGTCTATGTTAACCCCTCGGGTCTCCTCAACCCTGTCTGTGGTGGGGGGGAGTCTATGTTAACTCCTCGGGTCTCCTCTACCCTGTCTGTGGTGGGGGGGGAGTATATGTTAGCCCCCCGGGTCTCCTCTACTCTGTCTGTGGTGGGGGGGGGGGAGTATATGTTAGCCCCCCGGGTCTCCTCTACCCTGTCTGTGGTGGGGGGGGAGAGAGTATATGTTAGCCCCCCGGGTCTCCTCTACCCTGTCTGTGGTGGGGGGGGGAGAGTATATGTTAGCCCCCCGGGTCTCCTCTACCCTGTCTGTGGTGGGGGGGGGAGAGTATATGTTAGCCCCCCGGGTCTCCTCTACCCTGTCTGTGGTGGGGGGGAGAGTATATGTTAACCCCTCGGGTCTCCTCAACCCTGTCTGTGGTGGGGGGGGGAGAGTATATGTTAGCCCCCCGGGTCTCCTCTACCCTGTCTGTGGTGGGGGGGAGAGTATATGTTAGCCCCCCGGGTCTCCTCTACCCTGTCTGTGGTGTGGGGAGTGCTCCACATTTTCAATGCTAATATGTTAGCATTCTAGCTAATAGGGAATTAGGCTAACTGTAGGTTTTTGCTAGCTTTTCTGTTCGAATAGGCCCATAGTTATTTAAAAAAGTTAATGTTGGTAATGAAGGATTTTCTTTTAAAGGACTGTCTTTTGGGGCATATTTTCACTGGTGACTGTTTTTGTTAGTTTATACATTTTTATATGGGCTCTTTCATCTGAATATGTGAATCAATTTCTGAATTTGGCTAAAAGTAGGATAAAAATGGGACAAAAACGACTAGCCTTTCATTTAGTTTTCATTAGCATCAAACAGCCCTCAATAAGCTGCTACCTTTTGTTAGTCACTATAATGTATTCATAGTTCCACAGTCATCTATTTACAACAGTGTCAGCTCCCAGAGGAATTTGTTGAGCTTTTTATTTATGGATACATTTTATGCTAAAAATATATTCCTTATTGAGTGGCAAGGCAGAACCTGTGGCGAGGTTTTGTCTATTTCCATGTCTCTGCGTAGTGTAGACGACTCGCATGCTTTCAAACACATTGTGAAACACCCTTGATCTGCATGCCTTTGTTTCATGGAGAAGGCACAAGCATGCATAATGGAAACTATTTTCAGAATTATTTTTTTTGCCTGCATAATTTAGTTGTTGGTATGATTAACAAAGCTGTGAATCACTCAGTGTGCATTCAACTGCCTCTGACTAACTGTAGTCTCTCTCTCCCTCCCTCACTACCTCTATTCATCCCTCCATCCTTCCATTCCCTCCCTTTTTCAGCCATCTATCCGTCTTGTAGAGGTTTGAGGGTCCACCTCTCGGCCAATACGACTGTCTCTGCAATCTCCTCCTCCCTCCGGGCCCTCTCCCCTTTCCCCCATTCCCTATATTCCCTCTCTCTCTCCCTCCCTCCATCCCCCCACTCCTCCCTCTCTCCTTTCCCCCCTCCCTATATCCCTTATTATATCTCTCTCTCTCCCTCCTTCCATCCCCCCACTCCTCCCTCTCCCCCCTCCCTATATCCCTTATTATATCCCTCTCTCTCCCTCCCTCCATCCCCCCACTCCTCCCTCTCCCCCCTCCCTATATCCCTTATTATATCCCTCTCTCTCTCTCTCCCTCCCTCCATCCCCCCACTCCTCCCTCTCTCCTTATCTCGCTCTATCCCTCTTTCTCCTTACATCCCTCCATTCCTCCATCCTTCCCTCCATCCCTCCTCCATCCTTCCCTCTATCCCTCCTCCATCCTTCCCTCTATCCCTCCTCTATCCTTCCCTCTATCCCTCCTCCATCCTTCCTTCTATCCCTCCTCCATCCTTCCCTCCCTCTATCCCTCCTCCATCCTTCCCTCCCTCTATCCCTCCTCCATCCTTCCCTCTATCCCTCCTCCATCCTTCCCTCTATCCCTCCTCCATCCTTCCCTCTATCCCTCCTCCATCCTTCCCTCTATCCCTCCTCCATCCTTCCCTCTATCCCTCCTCCATCCTTCCCTCTATCCCTCCTCCATCCTTCCCTCTATCCCTCCTCCATCCAACCTTCTATCCCTCCTCCATCCTTACCTCTATCCCTCCTCCATCCTTACCTCTATCCCTCCTCCATCCCTCCCTCTTCTAGATCTTTGAGGGGCTGAACACACTGCTTGTGCAGGATGATGTAATCCCATGTGAAACAGCACGTCACTCTCAGAGTTGAGGATTACGGTGCTCGGCTGTAAGTGTCTCATCTTCGCCCCGGCGACTTCACAGCACTTGTCATTTCCTCTGGTGTGTGTGCGTGTGTGTGTGTGTGTGCGTGCATGTGTGTGTGTGTGTGTTGCGGTGGGACACGTGAAGATGTTAATACAATAGTGGGTTAAGGAGCTTTAGTTGAGAACTAAATTTAGAGCCCCTCCGATGCACTTCCACTACGCTTGTACGCACACACACACACACACACACACACACACACACACACACACACACACACACACACACACACACACACACACACACACACACACACACACACACACACACATACACACGCACTCACCTCTCTCGCTCAATACCCTCCCATGATTGGCTCTTCTTCTCCCTGGCCCTTCACTCCAACAGTGGAAGCCCCCCTGGTCCATTGAGATAACGTAGCTGTTGGATGAAGTCACTAGGAATGCTTGACATTATAGAACTAGACACTATTGTGTAGCTATATGCACTACACACTATAGAATGAAAGAGTCTGCATGGTTCAAATGACTGTAGTATCTCTCGTTGAATGGGGATAGTGCTTGTGTTGGATAATTCTTTTATTGGCAGGAATGACGGCTGGTTGAATTTGTCAGCTGGTTGTTGCCGGGGAAGTGTGGCCTCGTTTCTTAGAGAATAGGCAGGGTAAATTTAGGCTGCCACTGTTTTACAAAGGATCTTCTCATGGTTTTCTCCCATTCTGTTTATCTACATGCACACAGTAGCTGACACTGGAACAGTTTCAACTGTCTTGACCACAGCTTGGACTGAGATATGGTTCAGGATAGTTTTTACACAGTAGCGAGTTTGCATGAAAATCCAATTCAAGTGTCATCATAGACTAATGTCCTAATGTCCTGCTGTAATATCACTAGCTCTCACCTACAACAGAGAACAGTTCAAGGGCTTATTATAATGCAAGCCTATGTTGTTATTTAACTAGGCAAGTCAGTTAAGAACAAATTCTTGTTTACAATGACGGCCTACCGCAGCCAAACCCAGACGACGCTGGGCCAATTGTGCACCACCCTATGGGACTCCCAAACATGGCCAGTTGTGATACTGCCTGGAATTGAACCAGGGTCTGTAGTAACGCCTCTAGCACTGAGACGCTGCACCACTCGGGAGCCATGTCTGTCAGGTGCTGAGTTCATTGTCCTACCCAGCGACCCCAACAGCCCCCTTTGTATTACGTCTTTCCTCTCAGTCCGTCGACACGCTATCTCTCCTCCTCCACTGCCTCCTCACAGCACGCCGTCGAAACGCTATCTCTCCTCCTCCACTGCCTTCTCTCAGCACGCCGTCGACACGCTATCTCTCCTCCGCCACTGCCTTCTCTCAGCACGCCGTCGACACGCTATCTCTCCTCCGCCACTGCCTTCTCTCAGCATGCCGTCGACACGCTATCTCTCCTCCGCCACTGCCTTCTCTCAGCACGCCGTCGACACGCTATCTCTCCTCCGCCACTGCCTTCTCTCAGCACGCCGTCGACACGCTATCTCTCCTCCGCCACTGCCTTCTCTCAGCACGCCGTCGACACGCTATCTCTCCTCCGCCACTGCCTTCTCTCAGCACGCCGTCGACACGCTATCTCTCCTCCGCCACTGCCTTCTCTCAGCACGCCGTCGAGACGCTATCTCTCCTCCGCCACTGCCTTCTCTCAGCACGCCGTCGACACGCTATCTCTCCTCCGCCACTGCCTTCTCTCAGCACGCCGTCGACACGCTATCTCTCCTCCGCCACTGCCTTCTCTCAGCACGCCGTCGACACGCTATCTCTCCTCCGCCACTGCCTTCTCTCAGCACGCCGTCGACACGCTATCTCTCCTCCGCCACTGCCTTCTCTCAGCACGCCGTCGACACGCTATCTCTCCTCCGCCACTGCCTTCTCTCAGCACGCCGTCGACACGCTATCTCTCCTCCGCCACTGCCTTCTCTCAGCATGACGTCGACACGCTATCTCTCCTCCGCCACTGCCTTCTCTCAGCACGCCGTCGACACGCTATCTCTCCTCCGCCACTGCCTTCCCTCGGCATGTCGTCGACACGCTATCTCTCCTCCTCCACTGCCTTCTCTCAGCACGCCGTCGACACGCTATCTCTCCTCCTCCACTGCCTTCTCTCAGCACGCCGTCGACACGCTATCTCTCCTCCGCCACTGCCTTCTCTCAGCATGCCGGCGACACGCTATCTCTCCTCCGCCACTGCCTTCTCTCAGCACGCCGTCGACACGCTATCTCTCCTCCGCCACTGCCTTCTCTCAGCACGCCGTCGACACGATATCTCTCCTCCGCCACTGCCTTCCCTCAGCACGCCGTCGACACGCTATCTCTCCTCCTCCACTGCCTTCTCTCAGCACGCCGTCGACACGCTATCTCTCCTCCTCCACTGCCTTCTCTCAGCACGCCGTCGACACGCTATCTCTCCTCCGCCACTGCCTTTTCTCAGCACGCCGTCGACACGCTATCTCTCCTCCGCCACTGCCTTTTCTCAGCACGCCGTCGACACGCTATCTCTCCTCCGCCACTGCCTTTTCTCAGCACGCCGTCGACACGCTATCTCTCCTCCGCCACTGCCTTCCCTCGGCATGTCGTCGACACGCTATCTCTCCTCCTCCACTGCCTTCTCTCAGCACGCCGTCGACACGCTATCTCTCCTCCTCCACTGCCTTCTCTCAGCACGCCGTCGACACGCTATCTCTCCTCCTCCACTGCCTTCTCTCAGCACGCCGTCGACACGCTATCTCTCCTCCGCCACTGCCTTCTCTCAGCACGCCGTCGACACGCTATCTCTCCTCCGCCACTGCCTTCTCTCAGCACGCCGTCGACACGCTATCTCTCCTCCGCCACTGCCTTCTCTCAGCACACCGTCGACACGCTATCTCTCCTCCGCCACTGCCTTCTCTCAGCACGCCGTCGACACGCTATCTCTCCTCCGCCACTGCCTTCTCTCAGCATGCCGTTGACACGCTATCTCTCCTCCGCCACTGCCTTCTCTCAGCACACCGTCGGCACGCTATCTCTCCTCCGCCACTGCCTTCTCTCAGCATGCCGTTGACACGCTATCTCTCCTCCGCCACTGCCTTCTCTCAGCACGCCATCGACACGCTATCTCTCCTCCGCCACTGCCTTCTCTCAGCACGCCGTCAACACTCTATCTCTCCTCCGCCACTGCCTTCTCTCAGCACGCCGTCGACACGCTATCTCTCCTCCGCCACTGCCTTCTCTCAGCACGCCGTCGACACGCTATCTCTCCTCCGCCACTGCCTTCTCTCAGCACGCCGTCGACACGCTATCTCTCCTCCGCCACTGCCTTCTCTCAGCACGCCGTCGATACGCTATCTCTCCTCCGCCACTGCCTTCTCTCAGCACGCCGTCGACACGCTATCTCTCCTCCTCCACTGCCTTCTCTCAGCACGCCATCGATAAGACTCCCCCCCCCGCCCTGCTCAGTAGGGAGAAACCATGGCAACTGGCCAACCTCGTGTTGACATCACAGAGCGTTAAATATAACCGCCTCACTATTCATTCCGCGATTTATCCCTGGCTCGCTATAAATACATGCTTTACTCCTGATAATTGTAGCTCCGCCAGGCTTGTTTGGAGGGGAGGAGGGTTAGGGGAAAGGCCTGAAAGTGTGTTTTTCTGCGTGTGTGTGTGTGTTTGTTCTCCCTCTCTTCCCACTCCTTCTCATTAAGGCTCCATCAGGGAGATCTGTATGCATATTACAGAGAGTTTAGCCTCTATGAGATCATGCTGATCTTAATGACGATGGACTAGACTAGGTCTCTTGTATTTGGAATGCAGGGGTTGTTTCAGTGTACTCTCCTTAGCATGGCAGGATATACAGTATACTTCCTGCTACATTATCTTGAGACATCCATTTGGTTAATTCTGTTGAAATTGTCTCAGCTCTGTGCCTTTGGCTCTGCAGGCTAACATAGTCATTTGGCACACTGGATGAGATCTGGACTCGAACACAAAAGGTCACATTTGCGGGTTTGTGTGAATATAAATACGCTGTTGATAAGAGACTGTTTTCTGTCCATCAGAAGTTCTACTGTGTTTTTGTTTTCAACCAACAGCTGAACTGGGTTGGTGAACATCAGCAGTGTGATGTCTGTGTGATATTTTCTTTGGCCGAAGCTGCATTCTAGTGTGTGGGAGAGAAAGAGACGGTGGCAAGGAAGAGAAAGAAGGACAGGGAGAGGAAGAGAGAGGGAGGAAGAGAGAGAGAGAGGTAGGAAGAGAGAGAGGGAGGAAGAGAGAGAGGGAGGAAGAGAGAGCGGGGTTGAGAGACCGGTGTTGAGAGAGAGGGATTGAGAAAAGGGAGGAAGAGAGAGAGAGGGAGGAAGAGAGAGAGGGATTGAGAAAGAGGGATTGAGAGAGAGGGAGATTGTGTGTGGTTTGGAAGAGGAGGGGAGGGGAGAGGAAGAGAGAGGGAGAGGAAGAGAGAGAGTGAGGGAGAGAGAGAGGGAGAGAGAGGGATTGAGAGAGAGGGAGATTGTGTGGTTTGGAAGAGGAGGGGAGGAGAGAGGAAGAGAGAGGGAGAGGAAGAGAGAGAGTGAGGAAGAGAGAGAGGGAGAGAGAGGGATTGAGAGAGAGGGAGATTGTGTGTGGTTTGGAAGAGGAGGGAAGAGGAAGAGAGAGGAAGAGAGAGAGGGAGGAAGAGAGAGAGGGATTGAGAGAGAGGGAGACTGTGTGTGGTTTGGAAGAGGAGGGAAGAGGAAGGAGGTTGCGTGCCATGAGTCGGCTGGCCTTCCAGCAGCCACTTCCTTCGTCACGGCCCTGGGGGGTCTCTGGGGGTCAGTTTAAGGTCGACCAATCACACTGAGAATCACTCATGGTAAGTGGCCTCACTTGCTCTTTAAGTGACGCTGGGCTGACTCCAATGGGATAAAGGGCCTCTGTCTGGGCAGTGTGTGGGGGGGGGGGGGCAGTCTGCTGTTTTCCACTATCTATTAATCTAGTCTGGTCTCATTTTAAACCACACACACAGACACACATACACACACACACACACAGACACACAGACACAGACACACACACACAGACACACAGACACACTCATCCCCTCTAGTCCAGCTACCTCCTCACTAGACATCTCTGACACGCAATGGAATACACACACCTCTCTCTCTCTCTTTGTCTCTCTCTCTCTCTCCCTCTCTCTCTCTCTCTCTCTCTCTCTCTCTCTCCCTCTCTCTCTCTCTCTCTCTCTCTCTCTCTCTCTGAGTGATTACTCACCATCCTAATGGCATTTCCAATGTAACTAATGTTACTGATTGCTACTAATATAACATTTAGCAAAGACTGCTGTAATTTGAGAATTGCCAAATATGTGAGGGCAGCTCAACTTGATAACGCACAACAGTAGAGTTATGGGAAATATGTGATGAAAGGGTTTCCGAGAAGCAAAGAAGGATTACAGTATATATTGGATTGATATCAAGATAAGTAGATTCGTAATCAATGGATATCAAATATTCATACTCTATTTGCAAACGTTTTCCCTGTGGATGAATTTTATAGACTCAGTCTCTCTGTTGAACAACATCTCTCTCTCTATTTCTCACTTTCTCTCTCTTTCCCTGTCTCTCCCTCTTTTCTCTCTCCCTGTCTCTCTCTCCGTCCACAGCCTCTCTCTCCCTCTCTCTCACACTCTCTCCCTCTCTCTCTCCCTCTCTCTCACACTCTCTCCCTCTCTCTCCCTGTCTCTCTCTCCGTCCGCAGCCTCTCTCTCCCTCTCTCTCACACTCTCTCCCTCTCTCTCTCCCTCTCTCTCACACTCTCTCCCTCTCTCTCCCTGTCTCTCTCTCCGTCCGCATCCTCTCTCTCCCTCTCTCTCCCTGTCTCTCTCTCCGTCCACAGCCTCTCTCTCCCTCTCTCTCCCTGTCTCTCGCCCCGTCCGCAGCCTCTCTCTCCCTCTCTCTCACACTCTCTCGATATTCCGCTTCTGTCAGAATAGCTTTTTGCTACAAGCTTGTATGTGGGTCTAGTGACGGGGTTCAACTACTGTCAAAGATGCATGCTGTGTCTCAATGATTATGGATCCTCAGTATTCTATCCACTGTGTCTTAATGATTATGGTTCCTCAGTATTCTATCCACTGTGTCTCAATGATTATGGATCCTCAGTATTCTATCCACTGTGTCTCAATGATTATGGTTCCTCAGTATTCTATCCACTGTGTCTTAATGATTATGGATCCTCAGTATTCTATCCACTGTGTCTTAATGATTATGGATCCTCAGTATTCTATCCACTGTGTCTTAATGATTATGGATCTGTCACGCCTTGGTCTTAGTATTTTGTGTTTTCTTTAATTATTTGTTCAGGCCAGGGTGTGACATGGGTTTGTGTGTTGTGTTTCGTATTGGGGTTTGTAGTATTTGGGATCGCGGCTGATTAGGGGTGTTGTATAGGTTTGGCTGCCTGAGGCGGTTCTCAATCAGCAGTCAGGTGCTTCTCATTGCCTCTGATTGGGAACCGTATTTAGGTAGCCTGAGTTTCGCTTTGTCTTTCGTGGGTGATTGTTCCTGTCGCTGTGTAGTGTTCACCAGATAGGCTGTAATAAGTTTCACGTTCCGTTTGTTGTTTTTGTATTTATTAAGTTATTTCATGTATCGTCACTTTTTTCATTAAAGACATGAGTAACCACCACGCTGCATTTCGGTCCGACTCTCTTTCTACAAACGAAGAACGCCGTTACAGGATCCTCAGTATTCTATCCACTGTGTCTTAATGATTATGGATCCTCAGTATTCTATCCACTGTGTCTTAATGATTATGGATCCTCAGTGTTCTATCCACTGTGTCTTAATGATTATGGATCCTCAGTATTCTATCCACTGTGTCTTAATGATTATGGATCCTCAGTATTCTATCCACTGTGTCTCAATGATTATGGATCCTCAGTATTCTATCCACTGTGTCTCAATGATTATGGATCCTCAGTATTCTATCCACTGTGTCTTAATGATTATGGATCCTCAGTATTCTATCCACTGTGTCTCAATGATTATGGATCCTCAGTATTCTATCCACTGTGTCTTAATGATTATGGATCCTCAGTATTCTATCCACTGTGTCTCAATGATTATGGATCCTCAGTATTCTATCCACTGTGTCTCAATGATTATGGATCCTCAGTATTCTATCCACTGTGTCTTAATGATTATGGATCCTCAGTATTCTATCCACTGTGTCTTAATGATTATGGATCCTCAGTATTCTATCCACTGTGTCTTAATGATTATGGATCCTCAGTGTTCTATCCACTGTGTCTTAATGATTATGGATCCTCAGTGTTCTATCCACTGTGTCTTAATGATTATGGATCCTCAGTATTCTATCCACTGTGTCTTAATGATTATGGATCCTCAGTGTTCTATCCACTGTGTCTTAATGATTATGGATCCTCAGTATTCTATCCACTGTGTCTTAATGATTATGGATCCTCAGTATTCTATCCACTGTGTCTTAATGATTATGGATCCTCAGTATTCTATCCACTGTGTCTTAATGATTATGGATCCTCAGTGTTCTATCCACTGTGTCTTAATGATTATGGATCCTCAGTATTCTATCCACTGTGTCTTAATGATTATGGATCCTCAGTATTCTATCCACTGTGTCTTAATGATTATGGATCCTCAGTATTCTATCCACTGTGTCTTAATGATTATGGATCCTCAGTGTTCTATCCACTGTGTCTTAATGATTATGGATCCTCAGTATTCTATCCACTGTGTCTTAATGATTATGGATCCTCAGTGTTCTATCCACTGTGTCTTAATGATTATGGATCCTCAGTGTTCTATCCACTGTGTCTTAATGATTATGGATCCTCAGTATTCTATCCACTGTGTCTTAATGATTATGGATCCTCAGTGTTCTATCCACTGTGTCTTAATGATTATGGATCCTCAGTGTTCTATCCACTGTGTCTTAATGATTATGGATCCTCAGTGTTCTATCCACTGTGTCTTAATGATTATGGATCCTCAGTGTTCTATCCACTGTGTCTTAATGATTATGGATCCTCAGTGTTCTATCCACTGTGTCTTAATGATTATGGATCCTCAGTGTTCTATCCACTGTGTCTTAAGTCTCGTCATATCTGCTTCATTTGCCCTCAAGTGTTTTTTTTACTGTTATCTGTTGCTTGCTAGCTACTCTGCCAACTAGCTTGTTGTTGAGTGAATGTGCTATAAAGCTAAACAGCTAGCTAACTGACTGCCGTGGCTATCCAAAAAGGACCTGTTTTGAAAGGTGGATAATCTTATCCTTTGAAGCTTTGATTTTGAACATTCAAAGCAACTGTGAAACGCCCATGGCAGAACTTCTGAGTGATAGGAAGCACCACCATCAGTCACCCTACGACACACAGTGCACACACCCGCCGTTACTATGACAACTAGTGTAGCCATGTCAGAAACTGACTGCTGTCTGAACACACACAAATAGGATTTGGTAACTTGTAACTTGCTGTTGACAGTCAGTATTTCAGAACCGGATTTGAAAAAAACAACAGCTGATTTGAGCGTTAAGGCCTGCGGTGTGAACAGGGCTTTAATCATTATGGATCCTCAGTATTCCATACACTGCCTCTGCTACTTTCACTTTTAACCAGTAGCAAGGCTCAGTGTTTGTGTGTTGTAAAGCCTAAGGTGATTCTCTTTGGACAGAACCTCTTAGGACATCCAGACATGCACGTTTATACCTTCAGTGTCCACCACAGTCAAGCCTACAGCTTACAGACGGCCTAGGCAATACAACAAGTTAGTTCTGCCCAACCAAAAAGTTACGTCATATTATCATGTTTTTGTTGGGAATATGCATCAGATGACATTAAAATGCATTTGTGTTGATTTTGTGTTGATTTTCTAGCAAATGTGAGTAATCAGAGCAAAGCAAATGTATTTATATGACAACAACATAATGTGGCGCCCTTTAGGGGTTTCAACCCAGGGTTAAGATATGCTTGGCCCACTGTGACACCAATCAGATCACAGTCCAAAGACTTCTCTGTATCCTCATCATCATTACGCATCATCATTAGTCACCTCCATCACAGCCCAGAAGGACACAGAAGTCGACACAGATCCAAACAAAAGGGAAAATCAGTGGTCAAGTGTTTCAATGCTGTGCATGTGAATAGAGGATGACTAACTCGTCTCGTTATGTATTTCTATGGCGCCCTGGGAAGAAGAATGACTCACACACAGGTGTGATTTCTGAACTGGACATTGGTTTCTGCTGCGGCACGAAATGTTCTATTCATCCGCGATGCAGAAATGAATAGCCTCCATGTATGTGGGTTGGATACATCTATAGCTTACACAATGGAACTCAGTCTCTCTCTCTCTCTCTCTTTCTTTCTCTCTCTTCTCCCTCTCTTCCCTCTAGACATGTTCACACTGCAGCAGTACTAGCTGGAACCGACCCAGTTTAGCTTGGCTTCACTTGCCTTGACACAAAGGGTTAACCATAGAAATGGAATGACTGCAATTCTATTTCTCTGGGGTTAACGTTCATCAGTTCCTCTGCCACTCCCTCTTCTACACTGTCTCGCTCGTCTCGCTCGTCACTCAACAAGGTCAAAGGTAACTAAATGAAGCATTTTCTCCCCCCATCTCACCCCCAGAAGGAGCACTGGGGCCCCTGTCCAAACTGGGCATGTTTAGCCTGTGGAATGCCTGGAACTCAAACATGAGATAAAGCCAATACGAACTCTGACCCCTCTTGGATCCTCGGTCCAATGCTCAAGACGGTATCTGAGCTTTCTTATCTACCCCAGAATGGGGCCCTGTGCTGGGAGAGAGAGAGAGAGACAGAGCGAGAGAGAGAGAGAGAGAGAGAGAGAGAGAGAGAGAGAGAGACAGAGGGAGAGAGAGACAGAGAGACAGAGGGAGAGAGAGATTGAGAGAGAGAGAGAGAGAGAGAGAGAGAGAGAGAGAGAGAGAGACTAAACTGAGTCGGGTCCAGCTCATACTGCTGCAGTGTGAGCGTGTTGAACCACAAACACACTTCATTAACCTGACCAAACACACTTCATTAGCCTGCCCAAACACACTTCATTAGCCTGCCCAAACACACTTCATTAGCCTGACCAAACACACTTCATTAACCTGACCAAACACACTTCATTAGCCTGACCAAACACACTTCATTAACCTGCCCAAACACACTTCATTAGCCTGCCCAAACACACTTCATTAGCCTGACCAAACACACTTCATTAGCCTGACCAAACACACTTCATTAACCTGACCAAACACACTTCATTAACCTGACCAAACACACTTCATTAGCCTGACCAAACACACTTCATTAGCCTGACCAAACACACTTCATTAGCCTGACCAAACACACTTCATTAACCTGCCCAAACACACTTCATTAGCCTGCCCAAACACACTTCATTAGCCTGCCCAAACACACTTCATTAACCTGACCAAACACACTTCATTAGCCTGACCAAACACACTTCATTAGCCTGCCCAAACACACTTCATTAGCCTGACCAAACACACTTCGTTAGCCTGACCAAACACACTTCATTAGCCTGCCCAAACACACTTCATTAACCTGACCAAACACACTTCATTAGCCTGCCCAAACACACTTCATTAGCCTGCCCAAACACACTTCATTAACCTGACCAAACACACTTCATTAGCCTGCCCAAACACACTTCATTGGCCTGACCAAGAATGACCTATTAGGCTGACCAAGAATGTCCTATTAGCCTGACCAAACACACTTCATTAGCCTGACCAAACACACTTCATTAGCCTGCCCAAACACACTTCATTAGCCTGCCCAAACACACTTCATTAGCCTGCCCAAACACACTTCATTAGCCTGCCCAAACACACTTCATTAACCTGACCAAACACACTTCATTAGCCTGACCAAACACACTTCATTAGCCTGCCCAAACACACTTCATTAGCCTGCCCAAACACACTTCATTAACCTGACCAAACACACTTCATTAGCCTGCTCAAACACACTTCATTGGCCTGACCAAGAATGACCTATTAGGCTGACCAAGAATGTCCTATTAGCCTGACCAAACACACTTCATTAGCCTGACCAAACACACTTCATTAGCCTTCCCAAACACACTTCATTAGCCTGCCCAAACACACTTCATTAGCCTGCCCAAACACACTTCATTAGCCTGCCCAAACACACTTCATTAGCCTGCCCAAACACACTTCATTAGCCTGCCCAAACACACTTCATTAGCCTGCCCAAACACACTTCATTAACCTGCCCAAACACACTTCATTAGCCTGCCCAAACACACTTCATTAGCCTGCCCAAACACACTTCATTAACCTGCCCAAACACACTTCATTAGCCTGCCCAAACACACTTCATTAGCCTGCCCAAACACACTTCATTAACCTGACCAAACACACTTCATTAGCCTGACCAAACACACTTCATTAGCCTGCCCAAACACACTTCATTAGCCTGCCCAAACACACTTCATTAGCCTGCCCAAACACACTTCATTAGCCTGCCCAAACACACTTCATTAGCCTGCCCAAACACACTTCATTAACCTGCCCAAACACACTTCATTAGCCTGCCCAAACACACTTCATTAACCTGACCAAACACACTTCATTAGCCTGACCAAACACACTTCATTAGCCTGCCCAAACACACTTCATTAACCTGACCAAACACACTTCATTAGCCTGCCCAAACACACTTCATTAGCCTGCCCAAACACACTTCATTGGCCTGACCAAGAATGACCTATTAGGCTGACGAATGACACACTATTAGGCTGACCAAGAATGTCCTATTAGGCCTTGGCGATCATCTCTCATTGAGCAGGTTAAACATCTACACACACTCTCTCCCTGACCAAAAACCTTTCTTCCAGAGCGATGAGGAATATTCCCTAGACCATCTCTCTCTCTGTGGGTATACTGCCTACGTATGCAATCATACCTCAGACCTCATACATAATTGCCTGGATCTTGGATATTGGCTACTCGCTAACATGCCATGGCTTTACGCTGAGCTTTCCTATACCCCGGTTAAACATCGCAAAATTGCATTTCGGGAGCCCGGAGGCTCATTGAAAATCCTCAGGAATAATGTTTGAAGCTTCCCCCCTGATCACATAAATATATATGAGAAGCTTGACTGGCACAAGATAGAGATACAGACAGTTAAGTGAGTGAGATGGTTGATAGTTGGTTGGTTGTCAGCATTAGCGGGCTGCAGTGAAAGTTACTGCTGTTCTAGTTCTGAAACTGGACTGTCTGACTGTATTTAAGTATTTGCTTCCTCCATCCTTGTTTCCACAACTCCTGGCCTCCCTCTCATACCTGCTGGAGGAAATCCAGGGGAGGGACTTTGGATTCTCTGTTCCAATGCGATTAGAAAGAGAGGAATTGGAGGAAACAAGAATATGGCGGCTAGTAACATTTTCCTGGGAGTGACTGCCCTATACCACCTCTGTTGAATTAACAGGTCTATTCCAGCCCACCCTGCCCACCACCAGATCCACAATCCCAGCTCCTGTCATGCTGTTTTAAAGGGCACCGTACTATAGCTAGGGATTATTGCTAAACCCTCTTGGTAGTTCTGTACTCTAAACGCTCTCTCCCTCTCCCTCTCCCTCTCCCTCTCCCTCTCCCTCTCCCCCTCTCTCTCTCTCTCTCTCTACCACCTGTCCCTCACAATGACATATCACCATGCTGTCCTCCCCCCTCCTGTCTGTCCATCTAAAAACAGACAGATCCCTCATCCCTGCAGAGAGCCCAGGTGAGTGAGTGAGAGAGAGAAACACAGAGAGTCAGGCAGAGAGAGAGAGAAACACAGAGAGTCAGGCATAGAGAAGGAGAAACACAGAGAGTCAGGCAGAGAGAGGGAGAAACACAGAGAGTCAGGCAGAGAGAGGGAGAAACACAGAGAGTCAGGCAGAGAGAAGGAGAAACACAGAGTCAGGCAGAGAGAGGGAGAAACACAGAGAGTCAGGCAGAGAGAGGGAGAAACATAGAGAGAGGGAGAAACACAGAGAGTCAGGCAGACAGAGGGAGAAACACAGAGAGTCAGGCAGAGAGAGGGAGAAACACAGAGAGTCAGGCAGAGAGAGAGAGAAACACCGAGAGTCAGGCAGAGAGAGGGAGAAACACAGAGAGTAAGGCAGAGAGAGAGAGAAACACAGAGAGTAAGGCAGAGAGAGAGAGAAACACAGAGAGTCAGGCAGAGAGAGGGAGAAACACAGAGAGTCAGGCAGAGAGAGGGAGAAACAGAGAGTCAGGCAGAGAGAGGGAGAAACACAGAGTCAGGCAGAGAGAGGGAGAAACACAGAGTCAGGCAGAGAGAGGGAGAAACAGAGAGTCAGGCAGAGAGAGGGAGAAACAGAGAGTCAGGCAGAGAGAGGGAGAAACAGAGTCAGGCAGAGAGAGGGAGAAACAGAGTCAGGCAGAGAGAGGGAGAAACAGAGTCAGGCAGAGAGAGGGAGAAACACAGAGAGTCAGGCAGAGAGAGGGAGAAACAGAGAGTCAGGCAGAGAGAGGGAGAACCACAGAGAGTCAGGCAGAGAGAGAGAGAAACACAGAGAGTCAGGCAGAGAGAGGGAGAACCACAGAGAGTCAGGCAGAGAGAGAGAGAAACAGAAACAGAGAAACAACGGAGAAACAGAGAAACCAAGAGGGAGAGAAGGGAGGAAAAAACATAGAGAGAAATGCATTATGACTGGAGAAGGTTCTAGACCTCACAGGGAGAGGGAGAAGGAGAGGGAGAAAGAAGCTAGGAGAAAAGCAGGGTCCCCATGGTGTTCCAGCCCGAGGCAGGGCGTTAATAAAAGCCTATCAGACGTCTCTCTCCTAGAGGACACACAGTACAGGCATGCACCGAGACACCACAAATAGCTACCACTGAAAGGAACAACTGGCCAGCTAATGTGTTCCCCAAGACAGACAGGGTGAGGGAGAGAGAGAGAAAGAGAGGGACAAAGGGAGCAAGGAGATAGACAGGGTGAGGGAGAGAGAGAGAAAGAGAGGGACAAAGGGAGAAAGGAGATAGACAGGTGGAAAAAGAAGGAGAGAGAACATGGGGGGGAGAGAACAAGAGAGAGAGAACATGGGGGGGAGAGAACAAGAGAGAGAGAACATGGGGGGAGAGAACAAGAGAGAGAGAACATGGGGGGGAGAGAACAAGAGAGAGAGAACATGGGGGAGAGAGAACAAGAGAGAGAGAACATGGGGGGGAGAGAACAAGAGAGAGAGAACATGGGGGAGAGAGAAAGAGGGTGAGGGAACATGGGGGATATAGAAAGAGGTTTGAGAGAACATGGAGAGAGAGAAAGAGGGAACATGAGGGAGAGAGAAAGAGGGTGAGGGAACATGGGGGAGAGAGAAAGAGGGAACATGGGGAGAGAGAAAGAGGGAACATGGGGGAGAGAGAAAGAGGGAACATGGGGGAGAGAGAAAGAGGGTGAGGGAAAATGGGGGAGAGAGAAAGAGGGAACATGGGGGAGAGAAAGAGGGAACGTGGGAGAGAGATAAATAGGGAGAGAGAGAGCAAGTAGAACATGGCAGAGTTTAATCTTGAGTGACTTGCTTACTTTACTGTAATCTGTATTTATTCAAATGGTGCGTGTGTATGTGTGCCTGCCTGTTTCTGAGTGTGTGTGTATGTGCAGGTACCCCTGGGTGTGTGAGGTATGCTGCTGACCCTACAGAGTCATAGCCAGACCCGGTCCAGTCCCTCCTCGGTGCCAGACACGGCAGAGCTATGAGCCTGACCAGTCCCTCCTCGGTGCCAGACACGGCAGAGCTATGAGCCTCACCAGTCCCTCCTCAGTGCCAGACACGGCAGAGCTATGAGCCTGACCAGTCCCTCCTCGGTGCCAGACACAGCAGAGCTATGAGCCTGACCAGTCCCTCCTCGGTGCCAGACACGACAGAGCTATGAGCCTGACCAGTCCCTCATCGGTGCCAGACACGGCAGAGCTAGGAGCCTGACCAGTCCCTCCTCGGTGCCAGACACAGCAGAGCTATGAGCCTGACCAGTCCCTCCTCGGTGCCAGACACGGCAGAGCTATGAGCCTGACCAGTCCTTCCTCGGTGCCAGACACGGCAGAGCTATGAGCCTGACCAGTCCCTCCTCTGTGCCAGACACAGCAGAGCTATGAGCCTGACCAGTCCCTCCTCGGTGCAAGACACGGCAGAGCTATGAGCCTGACCAGTCCCTCCTCGGTGCCAGACACGGCAGAGTTATGGGGCCTCCCCTAATAGGTGAAAGCTTTACACAACACACATATTGGATTCTCAATCTGAGGTCACCCGCTTGTTAAAAATAACAGACCAAGTGAGACCAAGGGTTTGACATTTCCAGACCAGGGTATCCCCTTGTTTGTGTCCTTTACTGATATGTGATTCTCTATTCTCAAGTGATTTCCCACAGGGTGGGCTCACCCGTTTATGCTGAAAATAACCATGAGGGTAACAAAAAGGAGGGAGGGTGTTGATATTTCCAGACCAGGGTATCCCCTTCTTTTATGCAAGCATACATACTGTAAAACCCTGCTAGCATACATACTGTAAAACCCTGCTAGCATACATACTGTACATCCCTGCTAGCATAGATACTGTAAAACCCTGCTAGCATACATACTGTAAAACCCTGCTAGCATACATACTGTACATCCCTGCTAGCATACATACTGTAAAACCCTGCTAGCATACATACTGTAAAACCCTGCTAGCATACATACTGTACATCCCTGCTAGCATACATACTGTAAAACCCTGCTAGCATACATACTGTATAACCCTGCTAGCATACATACTGTACATCCCTGCTAGCATACATACTGTAAAACCCTGCTAGCATACATACTGTAAAACCCTGCTAGCATACATACTGTACATCCCTGCTAGCATACATACTGTAAAACCCTGCTAGCATACATACTGTACATCCCTGCTAGCATACATACTGTAAAACCCTGCTAGCATACATACTGTAAAACCCTGCTAGCATACATACTGTACATCCCTGCTAGCATACATACTGTATAACCCTGCTAGCATACATAC
Organism: Oncorhynchus kisutch; assembly: GCF_002021735.2. Classification (NCBI taxonomy): domain Eukaryota; kingdom Metazoa; phylum Chordata; class Actinopteri; order Salmoniformes; family Salmonidae; genus Oncorhynchus; species Oncorhynchus kisutch. The sequence goes on from NW_022261985.1 coordinate 1,389,288, forward strand.
TGTATAACCCTGCTAGCATACATACTGTATAACCCTGCTAGCATACATACTGTATAACCCTGCTAGCATACATACTGTATAACCCTGCTAGCATACATACTGTATAACCCTGCTAACATACATACTGTAAATCCCTGCTAGCATACATACTGTACATCCCTGCTAGCATACATACTGTAAAACCCTGCTAGCATACATACTGTACATCCCTGCTAGCATACATACTGTAAAACCCTGCTAGCATACATACTGTAAAACCCTGCTAGCATGCATACTGTATAACCCTGCTAGCATACAGACTGTAAAACCCTGCTAGCATACATACTTTAATGACTTTGGCTCAATTGCAAAAAAAGTGTGTTTATATTTCAGAGTTTGTGAAAAGGAGGCAGTGGAGAGAAGAAATGTCTCTCTCTCTGTCAATTAAATACAATTTAAGGGGCTTTATTGGCACGGGAAACATATGTTTACATTACCAAAGCAAGTGAAACGGATAAACAAAAGTGAAATAAACAACACAGACATGAACACAAGTTCCAAAATAATAGAGACATTTCAAATGGCATATTATGTCTCTATCTCTCTCTCTCTCTCTGTCTCTCTCTCCCTCTGTCTCTCTCTCCCTCTGTCTCTCTCTCTCTCTCTCTCTCTCTCTCTCTCTCGCTCTGTCTCTCTCTCGCTCTGTCTCTCTCTCTCTCTCTCTCTGTCTCTCTCTCTCTGTCTCTCTCTCTCTCTCTCTCTCTGTGTCTCTCTCTCTCTGTGTCTCTCTCTCTCTCTCTCTCTCTCTCTCTCTCTCTCTCTCTCTCTCTCTCTCTCTCTCTCTCGCATGCTCCGAGGGATTTCCCCCTTTTGCTGTTAGTACAGCTGTCTCACCAACTGTGTCTTCTCTTCTCTGTCAAGAGGCACCTCAGCCGTTTGTCATTGATGTTTCCATGGCAACATGTGGTATCAGGAGTAATACAGTTACTTAAAAAATAAAATTGTATTATTTCTTCTGTAGGTTTAGGCCACTAATAGTAATGACGGTTTAGTTGTGGGAACGTTGTGGGAACGTTTTGGTGAAGTCGGGGGGGATTCCAAGACCGGAATTTCCCAGACTTCCCAGCTTCTGTGATATCAAAGCTGGGTATCAGAACTTGAAATGTGAGTCAGATATCCCCCAGCCGATGACCGTCTGTCCATCCTCCTCGTGATTCACTCTGTTCCAAGTTATGTCACCAATGTCTTGGTAAAGGTTAGGAACTACTAGAAATAGTAACAGACTTACAGTCTGATTGGAAAATTCTTAAGATGTTTAGCCCCCTAACTTGTCACTGGTGACTTTTAGGAATCTACCTCGATCTGTGTGCGGGGGACATTTAGGCGACGTTGTCTTAGCATTTAGCCTCTTCATAATGCTCCTATCAATCTGGTTTGCACTGGGGCAGAGAGGTGACGAAAACTCCAGAAAATATCAGATATGTTTCAGAGCCTGACTAGGTTAGAATGGTCCCATTGAAATGTCCTCTCAGGAGGGGCATTGATTTCCATTTCAAATGTGTCTTTTTACTGTGCATGTTATCCACTGCATGTGCTCCATTATGTTGGTTGATGTGTCTGCGTGTGGGAGGTAGTTCCCCATCACTGAATAAGCATGTATCCTTTGTGTGTGTGTGAGGTAGGTTTCCCTGGTCGTTTCCATGGTTTCTGTTGACTTCAAGGCCAATGTGTGTGTGTGTGTGTGTGTGTGTGGTGTGTGTGTGTGTGTGTGTGTGTGTGTGTGTGTGTGTGTGTGTGTGTGTGTGTGTGTGTGTGTGTGTGTGTGTGTGTGTGTGTGTGTGTGTGTGTGTGTGTGTGTGTGTGTGTGTGACTGTGCATGTTTGCCTGTTTGATTGCCTGTGTGTGTTTAAGTTTGTATATGCCCGTGTGTGTGTGCCTGTGTCTGTGTGTGACCATATACCCAGGCTCACTGTCAGAGGAGGGCTGCTTCTCTTCCATTTCCATCTGCCCTCCTTTACCACACTGCCTGCGTCTTTGTGTCATGGAAAACCCCTGTTATTTAAACATCATTCTGTGGATCGGTCAGATATGATAGAATATGATAGAATAAGATCTACAAGCCAGATTACTCACACACTCACTCACTCACACACACACACTCACACACACACACTCTCACACTCAAACACACACTCACTCACTCACTCACACACACACACACACACACACACACACACACACACACACACACACACACACACACACACACACACACACACACACACACTCTCTCACACTCAAACACACACTCATTCACACACACACACTCTCTCACACTCAAACACACACTCACACACTCACACACACACACACTCACACTCACTCAAACACATAAACTTTGAAATCAACAGAAACCACAAAAACGAACAGGGAAACCACTGGTGACACTACCTCACTGTATAGACTGCAGAGGCAGCCTGTGTTGTGTTCCATTAGACTTCAGAATACAGAGTAGTCTCTGGGTCACCCTGACACCTTGGTCATGTAAGCAGTGTAACAAAGGATGCATTTTCCCAGCCAGTGGAAACCTCCCGTCATCGTTCCACTAGCAGGTGGCAGGTCATCCTCTGAAATAAAGTGTGACTGTGTGTCCATTTAGGATGACGGCAGGTGGATGATTGATATTTAATTGGATGATAAGAGTTTGTGATGTTAACGGAATGTGACTGGCAGAACGGGTTTTGTGGAGGATGAGGGCTGCAGTAGGTATCTCAGATAGAGGGGATTGAGGCCTGTCTGTCTGCCTGTCTGCCTGTCTGTGTGCCTGTCTGCCTGTCTGTTTGTCTATCTGCCTCTCTGTTTACAGCCCATATACATTGTAGTTCAAGTTATAGGTCCCCAAAGCACAGACATCCCTGGGTCGCGCCTCCTTTCAGTTTGCTGCAGCAAGTGACTGGAACGAGCTGCAAGAAACACTCAAACTGGACCGTTTTATCTCCATCTCTTCTTTCAAAGACTCAATCATGGACACTCTTACTGACAGTTGTCGTTGCTTGGCTTAATGTATTGTTGTCTCTACCTTCTTGCCCTTTGTGCTGTTGTCTCTGCCCAATAATGTTTGTACCATGTTTTTTACTGCTACCATGTTGTGCTGCTGCCATGTTGTGTTGTTGTCATGTTGTGTTGCTACCGTGCTGTGTTTTCATGTGTTGCTGTCGTGCTATGTTGTTGTCTTAGGTCTCTCTTTATCAGAGATCAAGACCCTGATGCAGACTGTCGAAGTAACAATGTTTAATGTTCCAACGGAGACAAGCAGTAGACAGGTCAAGGCAGGCTGAGGTCGGTAAACCAGAGACAAGCAGTAGACAGGTCAAGGCAGGCTGAGGTCGGTAAACCAGAGACAAGCAGTAGACAGGTCAAGGCAGGCTGAGGTCGGTAAACCAGAGACAAGCAGTAGACAGGTCAAGGCAGGCTGAGGTCGGTAAACCAGAGACAAGCAGTAGACAGGTCAAGGCAGGCTGAGGTCGGTAATCCAGAGACAAGCAGTAGACAGGTCAAGGCAGGCTGAGGTCGGTAATCCAGAGACAAGCAGTAGACAGGTCAAGGCAGGCTGAGGTCGGTAAACCAGAGACAAGCAGTAGACAGGTCAAGGCAGGCTGAGGTCGGTAATCCAGAGACAAGCAGTAGACAGGTCAAGGCAGGCTGAGGTCGGTAAACCAGAGACAAGCAGTAGACAGGTCAAGGCAGGCTGAGGTCAGTAAACCAGAGACAAGCAGTAGACAGGTCAAGGCAGGCTGAGGTCGGTAAACCAGAGACAAGCAGTAGACAGGTCAAGGCAGGCTGAGGTCGGTAAACCAGAGACAAGCAGTAGACAGGTCAAGGCAGGCTGAGGTCGGTAAACCAGAGACAAGCAGTAGACAGGTCAAGGCAGGCTGAGGTCGGTAAACCAGAGACAAGCAGTAGACAGGTCAAGGCAGGCTGAGGTCGGTAAACCAGAGACAAGCAGTAGACAGGTCAAGGCAGGCTGAGGTCGGTAAACCAGAGACAAGCAGTAGACAGGTCAAGGCAGGCTGAGGTCGGTAAACCAGAGACAAGCAGTAGACAGGTCAAGGCAGGCTGAGGTCGGTAAACCAGAGACAAGCAGTAGACAGGTCAAGGCAGGCTGAGGTTGGTAAACCAGAGACAAGCAGTAGACAGGTCAAGGCAGGCTGAGGTCGGTAATCCAGAGGGAGGCAGAGGTACAGGTCGGCAGGCAGGCTCAGGTTCGGGGGCAGGCAGAGGGGTCAGGCAGGCGGGCTCAGAGACAGGACAGGCAAGGGTCAAGACCAGGAGGAATAGCAAAAAGAGAATAGATGCAGGAGTACTGGAAAACACGCTGGTTGACTTGAAAAACATACAAGACGAACACCTACACCCTGACCTTAGTTCATCACCTACACCCTGACCTCAGTTCATCACCTACACCCTGACCTCAGTTCATCACCTTCACCCTGACCTCAGTTCATCACCTACACCTTGACCTCAGTTCATCACCTACACCCTGACCTCAGTTCATCACCTACACCCTGACCTTAGTTCATCACCAACACCCTGACCTCAGTTCATCACCTACACCCTGACCTTAGTTCATCACCTTCACCCTGACCTCAGTTCATCACACATTTAATCTATAATGAACAACTCCCAGAAAAGGGATGAAAAAGTGACTCATAATCCCCTCAGTAGGATGTTGATCATCAGGTCTGTTTATCGGTACAGTGACGTGATGTGGCTAGGCAGCAGTCCCATGGTGGCTTGCTGGCTGCTCTCTGCTGGGACGCTGAGAGGACCATCCCTTCTGCCCAGCCATGACATAATGGTCACAGTGCTGCATGGCCTCATCAGCGTGACATTGCCCTCTGTACAGTACCAGCATCCCTAGAGGACCACAGGCTGAAGTGCTTTTTCATATTCTACTTGGAAACAAGTACAAGGTGCTTTCCTATTGGTTGAAATCTGTTTCGAGATGCTTTCCTTTTGGTTGAAATGGGTTTTGAACATTTGAGATTCTTTCCTATTGGATGATATCCTCCTTAAGTATTTGAGATTCTTTCCTATTGGTTGAAGTGGGCTTTGGGTGTTTGAGATGCTTTCCTATTGGATGATGTCCTGCGTAAGTATTTGCGATGCTTTCCTATTGGTTGAAATTGTTTGCAAGTACTTGTGCTTGGATACTCGCTGAGATCTGTTGCAAATATTCAAGGTGGTTTCATGTTTTGGCGAGACATACAGTACTACTAGTGCTGCTTCAATAGGGAATGTATTGCCCTTTTAAATAGGAATCATTGGGGATGCTTCAATAGGCGGTGTATTGCCCTTTTAAATAGGAATCATTAGCGTTATTTAGTAGGTAAATACATCCCTTCTAGTGAAATGGGAAGCTATTGGTGCTGTGTGTATCCAGTGGGTATTCGAACCCTTGTAATTCCAGGCATTGGTGCTGCTTCAATAGGTAGATGGCAGCCAGCCGATTGACTGGGAGGAGGAATTGGAGCTGTTTTATTATGGTAAACAGGCTGTGCTGCAGAGATAGCACTGGGGCCATTTACCCAGATGACACTGAGCTGATGATAGCCAGGCACACACTGGAGCTCTCTGCCCGAGCAGGGGGAATGCATACATACATTCATGCACGCACAGATGCTCACACACACACACACAGGATTGCAAATGCACGCTCACACACACTAACGCTCACACACGCACACTGCCTGTCCTCTCTCTCAGCCACTGCTCACTCAATCCTCAGTCCCACTGTCCTCCATGTTCTGAGTCTCTCTCCCTTTTCTCTTTTCCAGAATAACGCACCTCAGTGCCACAGGAGATATCATAAACCACAACGCAACACAACAGAATCAAATGTCATCACAATAAATCTGAATGTAAACCCTTCAAATACGGTTTTAGTTTGGGGCAGTTCAGAGTTTATTTCATTTTTTGGGCGGTTCATTATCTGTGTCCTATTTGCGCTGGCGGTTGGATTTTGGGGGGGATGACCTCATGCCGCAAGACAGCTGCCAACATCCACCAGACTGCTTATGATACAGAGCCACTCTAGACTTAATACGCTGGGTTGTAGAATGGCTGGGACTGAGGAGTGATACCATGGTTAATAAACCAGTGTGATTACATAATGAGTGTAGGAGTGACCGGTGTGATTACTTACTGAGTGTAGGAGTGACCGGTGTGATTACTTACTGAGTGTAGGAGTGATGCTGTGGTTAAACCAGTGTGATTACATAATGAGTGTAGGAGTGACCGGTGTGATTACTTACTGAGTGTAGGAGTGATGCTGTGGTTAATCCAGTGTGATTACATAATGAGTGTAGGAGTGACACCGTGGTTAAACCAGTGTGATTACGTAATGAGTGTAGGAGTGACACCGTGGTTAAACCAGTGTGATTACGTAATGAGTGTAGGAGTGACACCGTGGTTAAACCAGTGTGATTACGTAATGAGTGTAGGAGTGACACCGTGGTTAAACCAGTGTGATTACGTAATGAGTGTAGGAGTGACACCGTGGTTAAACCAGTGTGATTACGTAATGAGTGTAGGAGTGACACCGTGGTTAAACCAGTGTGATTACGTATTGAGTGTAGGAGTGACACCGTGGTTAAACCAGTGTGATTACGTAATGAGTGTAGGAGTGACACCGTGGTTAAACCAGTGTGATTACGTAATGAGTGTAGGAGTGACACCGTGGTTAAACCAGTGTGATTACGTAATGAGTGTAGGAGTGACACCGTGGTTAAACCAGTGTGATTACGTAATGAGTGTAGGAGTGACACCGTGGTTAAACCAGTGTGATTACGTAATGAGTGTAGGAGTGACACCGTGGTTAAACCAGTGTGATTACGTAATGAGTGTAGGAGTGACACCGTGGTTAAACCAGTGTGATTACGTAATGAGTGTAGGAGTGACACCGTGGTTAAACCAGTGTGATTACGTAATGAGTGTAGGAGTGACACCGTGGTTAAACCAGTGTGATTACGTAATGAGTGTAGGAGTGACACCGTGGTTAAACCAGTGTGATTACGTAATGAGTGTAGGAGTGACACCGTGGTTAAACCAGTGTGATTACGTAATGAGTGTAGGAGTGACACCGTGGTTAAACCAGTGTGATTACGTAATGAGTGTAGGAGTGACACCGTGGTTAAACCAGTGTGATTACGTAATGAGTGTAGGAGTGACACCGTGGTTAAACCAGTGTGATTACGTAATGAGTGTAGGAGTGACACCGTGGTTAAACCAGTGTGATTACGTAATGAGTGTAGGAGTGACACCGTGGTTAAACCAGTGTGATTACGTAATGAGTGTAGGAGTGACACCGTGGTTAAACCAGTGTGATTACGTAATGAGTGTAGGAGTGACACCGTGGTTAAACCAGTGTGATTACGTAATGAGTGGAGTGACACCGTGGTTAAACCAGTGTGATTGTAAGGGTTTTCGTCGGGAGAAAGAGAGGAGGACCAAAGCGCAGCGTGGTAAGTGTTCATGATGATGTTTAATTAAACTTCAGAACACTAAACAATAAATGACAACGGGAAATTACAAAACCGAAACAGTACCGTGTGGCCCAAACACTCACATGGAAATTGAGAACCATACTAGGCCGAACTCAAAAACCAACATAGAAAAACAAACATAGACTGCCCACCCCAACTCACGCCCTGACCATACTAAAACAAAGACAAAAACAAAGGAACTAAGGTCAGAACGTGACAGTGATTACATAGTGAATGTAGGAGTGATGCCGTGGTTAAACAGCCAGAAAAGGTTACAGGCTGTGGAGAGGTGCTTAGCGAGCAGCCCTCTGAGTGCTATGGTATAACACAGATGCATGCATGCGCTCAAACGTGCATGTTCACACACATACTGTGTGTACTTATGCATGCACACACAAGCGCGCACATACACACACACTTGACAACTTCAAACCCCTTCTAAATGACCTGGCCAGGAAACAAAAAGAAGATAGAATGTTCTCCGCCCTCCAAATGCAACCAGACCATGTTACACACCAATGACCGCTATCCACTGTCCGCTGTCGTCAAATGTCCCTACTATAATCCCAGGACCAGCTGGTGTCCATGTATCCTATAGAGATCTGTCTGGATAAATCCCTGGGCTGTGTGCTCTGTGTTGGCTGAGACGTTGGTTCCTGGAAAGATTTATTCTATCAGTTATTTCATATTATTGAAAACCAAGTCTCAGTCTTTGTATTTGCAGAATAACCCCAGGAGATAAAGTTAGTGGAGATCTCTACTTTATTATACTGTAGCAGGTATTTTATGTGACACGTTTCGATTTGTTCCCTGTGTAATGTAAGGTACCCCTGTGTCACCAGGCGGAGCTGGTGGTCATGTTTCAGCTTGGGGACAAAGTGACACTGTGGCTCACATGCCCATAATGCCCCTTGGTACTAGTAACTCTTGAACTCCCTCCTTCTTTCCAAAACTTCTCTTCTTCTCCTCTCCTCCTCCTAGAAACTTTAAATAATAGATAGGTGCCTTGTGTCACCACAATGTTGGCATGTCAACCCATAGCATCTGATTGCCACTTCCAATGACATGATGGAATATGTTTGGCTGGTGTTTGTTTTCACCACGTAAAAGCTGCAATATTGATGAAGGGGTGAGGTTGATTTTTCCACTGCCTCAGTCCCCTGCTCTCTCTCTCTTCCTGTGCCTGTCCCAATCACCTGACTGGTCTGAGCGTGCTGCCGGGGCAGGGCCTGGCTAATGGGTGGATGGTCAGGCGGGCGAGCAAGAAGAGGAGAAGAGCGAAGGAGAGAAGAGAGGAAGTGTTGTACATTTTCCATCTGCTGTGAAAGTGGAGCAGCTCATTATGGCAGAGTGCTCTTCATTGAGCTGATCTGAAGAAAGAGCGGGAGAGAGAGACAGAAACAGAGACAGACAGACAGACAGACAGACAGACAGACAGACAGACAGACAGACAGACAGACAGACAGACAGACAGACAGACAGACAGACAGACAGACAGACAGACAGACAGACAGACAGACAGACAGACAGACAGACAGACAGACAGACAGACAGACAGACAGACAGACAGACAGACAGACAGACAGAAACAGAAACAGAGAGAGAGAGAGAGGAAGAGAGAGAGAGAGAGAGAGAGAGGAAGAGAGAGAGAGAAGAGAGAGAGAGCGAAAACAATATGTAGCAATGTACGAGTTCACAGAGGCGTGCATGTATGAATGTATCTTTGTTCATGTTTACGGTTGTATGAGTATGCCAGGGTTTGTGTCTGTCTGAAAATGTGCATTCATGCGTGTCAGTGTGGCGCCTGAGTGTTTGCCTTTGGGTGCTGATTCTGAACACTGAGACTGAGCAGTGTGTTAGATCCATAAATTAGGCTATTTGCTCTAGTCTTTGTTGAAGCGTCGTGGCTATAGTATCCCCCTGGGCATTACCTACAATATACTGGCCAACCCCTGAGACACTAACTTAGGCTTAGGGCTATGTCTCACACAATCACACACAAACACACTGTTTCTTTCTTTGTGTCTGCCTGTGTCGTCCTCCTCCTCTGCAGTGTGTTTCAGCTGCTTAGATAGTTAATGCAATTGGGTCTCACTGAATAAATCATGCTCTCAGAAGTGTGTAAATAATGAAGGGAGTTTGCAGTCATACAGAGGGAGGTGCTTAACAGGATCAGTTAGAAACTCAGAGGATAGGACTCCAAGACATGGTCTGGTGGCCTGGTGGTCTGGTGGTCTGGTGGTCTGGTGGCCTGGTGGTCTGGTGGTCTGGTGGTCTGGTGGCCTGGTGGACTGGTGGCCTGGTGGTCTGGTGGCCTGGTGGTCTGGTGGTCTGGTGGTCTGGTGGTCTGGTGGCCTGGTGGCCTGGTGGCCTGGTGGCCTGGTGGTCTGGTGGCCTGGTGGTCTGGTGGTCTGGTGGTCTGGTGGTCTGGTGGCCTGGTGGTCTGGTGGTCTGGTGGTCTGGTGGCCTGGTGGCCTGGTGGTCTGGTGGTCTGGTGGCCTGGTGGCCTGGTGGTCTGGTGGTCTGGTGGCCTGGTGGTCTGGTGGTCTGGTGGCCTGGTGGTCTGGTGGCCTGGTGGCCTGGTGGTCTGGTGGCCTGGTGGCCTGGTGGTCTGGTGGCCTGGTGGTCTGGTGGTCTGGTGGTCTGGTGGCCTGGTGGCCTGGTGGTCTGGTGGTCTGGTGGCCTGGTGGTCTGGTGGCCTGGTGGCCTGGTGGTCTGGCGGCCTGGTGGCCTGGTGGTCTGGTGGCCTGGTGGTCTGGTGGCCTGGTGGTCTGGTGTCCTGGTGGCCTGGTGGCCTGGTGGTCTGGTGGTCTGGTGGCCTGGTGGTCTGGTGGACTGGTGGTCTGGTGGCCTGGTGGCCTGGTGGCCTGGTGGTCTGGTGGCCTGGTGGTCTGGTGGTCTGGTGGCCTGGTGGTCTGGCATCTCAATGGAAAAGAGACAAGGCCTGGTGCCCTGGCATCTTAATGGAAGAGAGACATGGCCTGGTGCCCTGGCATCTTAATGGAAGAGAGATATGGCCTGGTGGCCTGGCATCTTAATGGAAGAGAGACATGGACTGGTGGCCCGGCATCTTAGTGGAAGAGACATGGCCTGGAAGAGAGACATGGCCTGGTGCCCTGGCATCTTAATGGAAGAGAGACATGGCCTGGTAGCCTGCCATCTTAATGGAAGAGAGACAGGGACTGGTGGCCTGCTTTAATGGAAATGGGGCATTGTCCTCTCCTCTGTTGTCCCCAACCCTGTGATTAACACAAAGCAATTCCCTGGTGAGAGTTTCAAAGAGAGTTTCCTTCTGTGCTTTTTGTCCCTTGGGCTTGATGTCACACTTAAAGATTCATCATGGCAAGCAATCATGTCCCTCTGCTGCTGGAGGGCACCATGGAAACACGGATAAAAGAACGACAGAGAGAGAGAGAAAACCAGAGGAAGATAGAGAAAGAGGGAAAGAGGGAATTCCTCACAGACATGCTGCTGAGAAGACGTCCATTCCGGAGTATGTAAAAGTTATTTCAAAGTGTTTGAATTGTTTTCTTGCCACAGGCTTGGTCACAGGCCCAGTGGAGGTTTGTCAGGAGGACAGATAGAGGCACAGGAGCCTCATTAGAAAAACCAGCACCAAAGTGCTCACTGTGGATACATTCACATATCCTTGTCCTTGTCAGGAACGGATCTCCAATCCCTGAAGGTCGAGTTCCTGCGCCGGACCTCTGAAATTATATCGTGTTGAATTCATCTTTCAATATGTTTTCAAATCGGCCCCCTCTTCTTCACTGAATTACCCACCCCCTTCAACTGTAATGATTGATTTCAAGGTCTGGCTGCCAAACTCCCTGAGCTCAGCGGTGCACACAGTCCCACAGGATTCTATTCTCAATAGCCACGACAGCCATTTTATATTCGTCCCCCCACCATTTTGACAGAAGGGATAACACAGAGACATAATTGATTATCCGCTGTGACCCTGTTATGTCTACAACATCAGACTTGGAGAGCTCCAGATGTCTCGTGTGGCATCGCTAGCCATAGCAGCAATAGAACCACGGCCTCATCTGTGGAAAAGAAGAGCAGGCCTAATCCTGCATGTAAACTGGGAATTCAGTGCATTTGTAGGTATGGTGGTGAACTTTTTGGAGCAAAATGGCTGCCTGGCATCACCCAGGTGGGTGCTACGCAATTGGTAGTCGTTCAGATTACAAGGGCCCGGGGGAGAGTATGGCAATCCCATAACAAATCAGCCCCCCCCCCCCCCCCCCCCCAAATGTCAATGTCTATTTTGGTAGCCTTATGGGGTGAGTTTCTGGTTCCCAGTCCCCTTACGATTCACAGTGCTTTGAGCATTGTAACAGGCCATTTAAGCCATTTACTTGTAGTTCAGATTTGCAAGGAGAAAAACTGGGTAGTACTGGAGGCTAAGTACCGTAAACAGGTTCATTTGAAGACATTAGTTTAAATGTTCATTTCAAAGGTAAATTCAAAGCCAAATATGCTGGAAGTTGCTTCCCAGTGGGCACACCATGTACTTTCAAAGTGGAGAATTGGGTCATATCTGGTAGACGCGCTGATTAATGAGATTCCAACCTATTTTCATTCACTCAAAAAGGCAGCCAAAAGTTAGTTGAATTTCCAATGTGTTATCACTATGCTTTCAACCATCTAAAAGCACAACCAAATTCCAATGGGAAATCAATGTCAGGTTTTTTTGTCTCGTTGTCACCTAAACATGTTATCACCACACGTTCAACCATTTCAAAGCACAACAAAGTTCAAATGGGAAAACAATGTCAGACATGAACAACTTAATGTGTTATCACTGTTTCCTCATCTAATAGCACAACCACATGACCTGGATTGCAATTGAGATCATTAAAGTGCATGTGACAAATGATCAATGCCGTTTGAGATTCTGTGCAGATTATAGCAATTGTGAACATTTCCACCGACCTGCGACCCTGAACATACACACTTTCTATGATTACATAAGAATACATTTATTGTTACAGTAACCTCAAAATATGGCCATGCATGTGTTACTCATTTTAAGGTTGAATAAATACTGTTACATGAGTTTGTAAGATAGCCTTAATATTAGGCTCTTTACTGTCTTACAAAAGTAATATTGACTTGTGTTTGGTTGATAACAGCCAAATATCAACATTTAAAGGAGATGTGTCTACTGCTTGGATAGTTCCATCTGAGCCACTGGCTTAATCTCATTCTTTATTGGTTTGTTTTTGTTGAGATGCTAATCCATCATTTGTTAATAGCCTGTTTACCGTGTTAAAAAAGTGATGTTGAATTGTGTTGAATTGCCAATGCAACCAAATTCAGACTTCTGAAAGATGTGTCTCTTCTGTAGCGTCATTGATGAGATGCACTGTGTGTACAAAACATTAAGAACACCTGCTCTTTCCATGACCAGGTGAATCCAGGTGAAACCTATGATCCCTTATTGATGTCCAGTGTTAAATCCACTTCAATCAGTGTAGATGAAGGGGAGGAGGCAGGTTAAAGAAGGAGTGTTAAGCCTGGAGACAATTAAGACATGGATTGTGTGTGTGTTCCATTCAGAGGGTGAGGTTAAAATAAGTGCCTTTGAACGGGGTGCGGTAGAAGGTGCCAGGTGCATCGGTTTGTGTCAAGAATGCTGCTGGGTTTTTCCCACTCAACAGTTTCCCGTGGTGATCAAGAATGGTCCACCACCCAAAGGACATCCAGCCCACTTGACACAACTGTGGGAAGCATTGGAGTCAACATGGGCTCAACACCTTGTAGAGTCCATGCCTCGAGGAATTGAGGCTGTTCTGAGGGCAAAAGGGGAAGTTAGGAAGTTGTTCCCAATGTTTGGTATACTCTGTGTATGATTGATAAAATATGTTTACATTTCATTTGCTCTGTTGAACCTACCCTTTGGGATGACTTCGATAGCGACAGTGAATCTACTTAGTTATTAAGGGTCTCTCAATAATCATTCTCATGGTAGCACATTGGTAATAGTCCGTGACGAATGTTAAAGCTAAGCAGGGCTGGGCCTGGTTAAATCTGGATTGGAGACTAAAGGGATATCTGTAGGTAGATCATTCAGTAGGAGGTGCTGCCCAGCCTATAGGTTTTTTCTTATAGTGGATATTACGTTGAAGATCTGTAGCTGTTCCAAAGGTACAAATTCTACATATTTTATGCAAGGTTTGTCTTTGTTCAAAATTGGTTACCATCATGACAATTCTGTGGTTTAAATTTTACCCTCAAAACAACAGATTACTTTTTTAAAAATCCAATGTGTTTTCCACATACAGTATATTCCACGTCACAATACGTTGACAAATTACGTTGAAACAATATTGATTTAACCAGTTGGTGCCCAGTGGGTTACGATCAACATTTGCAAGGCAGAGCATTTTCATAATTTTCCTTCATAGCTTACAACCAAATGATAACATGCTACTTGTATTGACTATAATCGTCTAGTTCATAACAAGAGGAACCAGCTCATCTTAAAACCTGAACTATCTGCATTTTATTAGTTTGTTTGCATCGTATGTCCTACAGTCTGTGGGTAAAACACTTGCAGCAAATCCATCTCAAACACATCAACTGCTTACAGGAAGTGAACTTTAGCACAGAGAGAGCTCTTCCTGTTTCAGTTCCTTGTGGCCATAAAGGGCTGCCAGCATCATAAATCTCAGCACTGTTCTAACATCAACAACAGTAGACTTCCCTGCTTATCTTAATGGGATTTTATCAAATCAATGTCACCAATTTATTTTCTCTATTACAATGGAAAAGTAATTCGTTTGGACGTTTTTCAAAGATCAGCTATCTGACCCTCTCAATCCTACTCTTTCTTACTAAACATTTAACCCACCTATTTAATCATTTATTTTCCCGCCATAAAAACATCTAAAGCACTTTGGCAGTGGGTGGTGTTATGTAGGGTGCTGTGCATCCATGACCAAAGGTAGCAGCTAGAAGATTCAGTGAACTTGGTATTGGGTCACCTGGGGTGAAGTCTGCTTCTTTATAATCCAGGTCAGTGGGTTTGTATTATGCGTGCAGGGCTGTTTACTTAACCTTATATTGTTAGACAGGGATTTTTCTTCACATCAATCTTTAATGTGACTTGAACCCATAAACCTCAAGTAGATACGGTGGATATCGTTGACCCGGGTATTTCATTTATTGAATGTGCTCCAATTTGGATGATTGTTATGTAGCTATGAGAGTTCTTCACCTTGTGAAGTGCAGGTCAAGATGTGTGTGTGTGTGTGTGTGTGCATGCATGTATGTGTGCGTGTGTGCGTATGTGTGTGGGTGCGTGTGTGTCTGTGTGTGTGCTTGTGCGCATGTGACATCTTATGGCTTGGGGGTAGAAGCTGTTAAGAAGCCTCTTGGACCTAGACTTGGCGCTTCGGCATCACTTGCCGTGCTGTAGCAGAGAGAACAGCCTATGACTAGGGTGGCTGGAGTCTTTGACAATTTTTAGGGGCCTTCCTCTGACACCGCCTGGTATAGAGGTCCTGGATGGCAGGAGGCTTGGCCGCGGTGATGTACTGGGCTGTACGCACTACCCTCTGTAGTGCCTTGCGGTCGGAGGCCGAGCAGTTGCCATACCAGGCAGTGATGCAACCAGTCATGATGCTCTCGATGGTGCAGCTGTAGAACCTTTTGAGGATCTGAGGACCCATGCCAAATCTTTTCAGTCTCCTGAAAGGGAATAGGTTTTGTCGTGCCCTCTTCACGGCTGTCTTGGTGTGCTTGGTACATGTTGCGTGATATGTGTGTTTATCTTGCAATTGAACTCCATATGACCTCTTTGGACCTGGGTGTGTGGAGGAGTGGGAGGGTTCATAACACATCAACACTCTGCTGCAACTCTTACTGCCAGCGCCATCACACTAATGTGTGTAAAGAAGTCATTACAAGCACCCCTGCTCTCTCTCCCTTTAGTCAGTAAGCTTCTCAAGGGGCTTCGCACCATTTAGAAGGAGATTACAGATATTATTATGTTGCAGCTAGTATTTGTTTGGTTTCTTTAAAGCTTGTTGAGTTATCACCCAGAGGAAGCTAAAGCTGTACGCTTCCCATAACCATTGACAGCATAGGTACTTCGTGGTTTATTCAGTTGTGACTTGATTCTTGACTTTGTTAGCATGCTAGCTCCTAAATAGCTAGCACAGCAGGCTAGCAGCTGTGGCCCATTGCTCTACATGTTGAATGGCACTGTGTTGTCACTCTGGTGCTCCATGTAGACACACAACCATTACAGTAGTATCAGCCCCCCCTTCGCTAGCCCCATTGTCTCCTTGGTATCATAGTCATTAGCGGCGATAGCTGTTAGATCATGCTCATGAAGTCAAAGCTGCCTGTGGTGGCAATTAAAATAACCATCACTGTCTGTGGTGGGAGGATGGATAGGAAGGGGAGGGTTCTTGGGATCATTTGGAATAATTGGAATGGCTGGAGCTGTCCCAAGAGATGGGTGTGTGTAGGGAGACAAACTGTATATGTGTGTGTGTGTGTGTGTGTGTGTGTGTGTGTGTGTGTGTGTGTGTGTGTGTGTGTGATTACCACCCTCTATGGGTGCTTGTTTCCAGTCTTTCTCCCTCTCCCTTTACATGCCCCCCCTCCTGTTCTCCCTCTCCTCTCCTCCTCACCCCTCCCCCTCACTCTCCCACTCACTGTCTCTGTCTCTCTCCCTCTACCTCCCCTACCCCGCTCTCCCTCTCCTCCCCTCCCACCTCTCTCCCTCTCCCTGTCTCTCTCTCTCCCTTCTTCTCTTCCTTACCCCTCTCTATTCCCCTCTCCCATTCTTTGCCTCTTTCCCTCTCCTTCCCCCTGTCTCTCTCTCCCTCCCCCTTTCCACTCTCTCTCTCTGTATCCCCCCCCCCTCCTCTCTCTCTCTCTCTCTCTCTCTCTCCCTCCCCCTTTCCACTCTCTCTCTCTCTCTCTGTATCTCTCCCCCCCTTTCCACTCTCTCTCTCTCTCTGTATCTCTCTCTCTCTCTCTCTCTCTCCCTCCCCTCTCCACTCTCTCTCTCTGTCTCTCTCTCTCCCTCCCCCTCCTCATCTCCCATTCTCTGTCTCTCTCCCTCTTGCTCCCCTATCCCTCTCCCCTCTCTCTCTCTCTCTCCCTAGTGTTCACCTCCCTCTCTCTCTCTCTCTCTCCCTCTTGCTCCCCTATCCCTCTCCCACTCTGTCTCTCTGCCTCTCTCGCGCTCTCTCTCCCTTATGGCCACAGACCCTGGCATTCCACTCACTCAGCACTAACAGTTTAACTCAGGGCACGACAGGCGTGTTTTTGTGTGCGTGTGTGTGCACCTGTGCACGTGCGTGTGTGTGTGTGGTTGGCAGTGTGGCAGGCAAGCAGAAAGGCAGGCAGGCAGGGCACATATGTCCCGACAGCGATACCAGGCCATGGCAACACATTAACACTTGTTAATATCAGCAGTATGAGCCGTGGTGGCACAGTGACAGGTAGTGATGTAACGTAGCCCTCAGGGCACCCAGTAACTGGCAGCAGTGCCCGCTGTGGTGAGATCTCTTTCCTCTTCACCTTTCCTATTACATTTTTTTATTTATTGCTTAAGCACGATTTTCAAAACAGGGCCCGTGTTTTCAAAACACTACACAGAATTAGCACAACCACACACCCAATTAGCAAAACACTACACAGAATTAGCACAACCACACACCCAATTAGCAAAACACTACACAGAATTAGCACAACCACACACCCAATTAGCAAAACACTACACAGAATTAGCACAACCACACACCCAATTAGCAAAACACTACACAGAATTAGCACAACCACACACCCAATTAGCAAAACACTACACAGAATTAGCACAACCACACACCCAATTAGCAAAACACTACACAGAATTAGCACAACCACACACCCAATTAGCAAAACACTACACAGAATTAGCACAACCACACACCCAATTAGCAAAACACTACACAGAATTAGCACAACCACACACCCAATTAGCAAAACACTACACAGAATTAGCACAACCACACACCCAATTAGCAAAACACTACACAGAATTAGCACAACCACACACCCAATTAGCAAAACACTACACAGAATTAGCACAACCACACACCCAATTAGCAAAACACTACACAGAATTAGCACAACCACACACCCAATTAGCAAAACACTACACAGAATTAGCACAACCACACACCCAATTAGCAAAACACTACACAGAATTAGCACAACCACACACCCAATTAGCAAAACACTACACAGAATTAGCACAACCACACACCCAATTAGCAAAACACTACACAGAATTAGCACAACCACACACCCAATTAGCAAAACACTACACAGAATTAGCACAACCACACACCCAATTAGCAAAACACTACACAGAATTAGCACAACCACACACCCAATTAGCAAAACACTACACAGAATTAGCACAACCACACACCCAATTAGCAAAACACTACACAGAATTAGCACAACCACACACCCAATTAGCAAAACACTACACAGAATTAGCACAACCACACACCCAATTAGCAAAACACTACACAGAATTAGCACAACCACACACCCAATTAGCAAAACACTACAGATCCTTTGCAAGACTATACACTTAAAAAAACACACACGTTGTTACCATATGAAACACACACGTTTCACATTACTATACTCTGTTTGCACGAGTTACACTCTGCTGTGATAAACCTAAAACACTTTTAGCACTTCTACTTCCCTATGATTAGAGTAGGCTACTATCAACAAAGTACAAATATAATGTCAATTCACCAAACACTACACAAGACCAATGTTGCAGACTGAAGAAACTCATTTATTTCTCAACACGCCCAAAATGTTTGACATGGAGATTCATAATACTGTAACCAAACGTCACTTTTTTGTAAGATCAAAAAAATAAATAAAAAAATAACTAGACATTGTCTCTTCGCCTAGCTGGATCTGGCCAGAGAATTTCATCAACATCGCAGGCAATGTTGTCATTAGCAAGACACCTTGGAAAGAAATGTCTTGAATGACGAATCCATCCTTGCATTGCTGCTACCTCCATCTGGTCACAGGCCTCCTCCATGGCTTGGATGAGGGGTACCTCAGCCTGGAGACGGAGATCATATACCTTCCACCGCCATCCCGAGAAAAACTCTTCTATAGGGTTGAGGAATGGAGAGTATGGTGGAAGATATAGGACGGTGAAATGTGGATGTTGCTGAAACCAGATCTGAACCAGACCAGAGCGGTGGAAAGACAATGTATTGCATATGATCGATTTGATTTGCTGCTGTTATGTTGTGCAATTGGTCCAAGAATGTAAGTATGAGTGCTGTGTTGTAAGGGCCCATATGGGCATGGCGGTGGAGGACCCCATTCTGTGTAATGGCTGCACAGAGTGTTATATTACCCCCACGTTGCCCTGGGACATTGACTATAGCCCTGTGGCCAATGATGTTTCTTCCCCTCCTTCGTGTTCTCGTCAGGTTGAACCCAGCCTCATCTACGTAAATGAACTCATGCTGGATCTCCTCTCCATCCATTCGTAAAACTCTGAAAAACAGTGTCAGGCAAAATTGTGTAGTTCAGTGTAGATCTAGTATACATATTACAGTACAGTAAAATATTATGAGACAGTATGCAAGATCACACTGCTAAAGTGAATACATACCTCTGCATAATCATGCCGCAGTCGTTTCACCCTTTCGGAATTGCGCTCGAAAGGCACTCGATAAATTTGCTTCATTTGAATATGTTTTTTTTAGGATGCGTGGCAGTGTTGATGTTGAGACCTGATGGATGTCGTTGAAAATGGCGTGGTTATTGACAATGTTAGCTTGGAGCTGCTTGAGTGTTATAGCATTGTTGGCCAAAACCATGTTTACTATCTCCCTCTCTTGCTGTTCTGTGAACATAGGAGGCCTTCCCCCTTGTTGTTCCTGACCCTCAATCCTATGTAGAAAAAAAACAGCATACAATAGTACAGTAATTTCCCAGGAAAAGGTAACAGCAGTGCTGATAGTGCATAGAATACAGTACTGTAAGCAGTTACTGAAACCGTGGAGATGTTTTTGATATGATGATATTTTTACAATACCTATTTTCCAGTCTAAATGTTCTCATCACACTTGCCACTGTATATCGGCTTAGATTTGGCTGTACTCCCAGTCCAGCCTCCCTCAGCGTCAGGCCGTGGTTGACAACGTGGTCAACCAGTGTTGCGCGGATCTCATTTGTCAGATTCGGTCCTCTTTGAGCACCTTCTTGTCTTCCTCTTCCTCCCCTTCCTCCTCCTCCTCCTCGTCCTCCTTGTTCTCCTCCTCGTCCTCCTTGTTCTCCTCCTCGTCCTCCTCGTTCTCCTCCTCGTCCTCCTCGTTCTCCTCCTCGTCCTCCTCGTTCTCCTCCTCGTCGTCCTCCTCGTTCTCCTCCTCGTCTTACTCTTCCTCTGACTCTTTCCATTGTGCTTGAAGACCGATGAACTCACCTGCTGCTTTTTATAGTGCTCATACACCTGATTGGTGTGTCTACAATTAAGCAAACGAGTGTTTGCACACCTGATGACTGTGTTGAACCAATTGGTTCGACGGTGTGGTAATCTGACAGTCAGTGCTTTGGTATTGCAAGGACGTGACTTCATGATAGATTTTTGTGTGTAATGTATGTTAAGTGTGTTTAGTGTTTTGCAAATCACTGTGTGTAGAGTTTTGCAACAAGTGTGAGGTTGACAATGTGCTTATAGTTGTGCAAATATGGGCTGATGTTTTGCTTCTTGAGTGTAAGGTTTTGCTAATAGTGTACTACTTTTCATTTTAGTGTGTAAGCAATCCAAAAAAACTGTAAGAAGAGGAACTCATGTGCTAGGCTAGTGTAATGCTAATAATGCTAATAACAATAATAATAACACTAACAGTAAGTAGAGCGATGTTCATTTACAGACAGAAATTACAAAGTGCTTTACATTGTGAGCGACCATTAAAAAGATACTTTCAAAAACAGGTAAAAACATTAAGCGGGAATTAAAAGATCACTAATGGCCTAGTAAAATACAAGATACTCAAAATAATAAAGGCTTGTGTAACGCTAGCTGTGTGCTATGCTAGGCTGGATGTAGTGTGGTAAGGCTTGTGTAACGCTAGCTGTGTGCTATGCTAGGCTGGATGTAGTGTGGTAAGGCTTGTGTAACGCTAGCTGTGTGCTATGCTAGGCTGGATGTAGTGTGGTAAGGCTTGTGTAACGCTAGCGGTGTGCTATGCTAGGCTGGATGTAGTGTGGTAAGGCTTGTGTAATGCTAGCTGTGCTATGCTAGGCTTTATGCGGTGTGGTAAGACTTGTGTAATGCTAGCTGTGCTATGCTAGGCCGTGGTCATGTATTCCAATCTGTTTGCTGATATGGAAGGCTTCAGTTTTCCATTGGACGATGTCATTTAGCCAGAGGAAGAGAACTTCAACCCAGTTAGCGTTGCTCCTATTCAAGACTGCCAGAGATACTGTCCTGAATGCTTGTAGGCCCATGTGTCAAGGTGTACATGTCTGTGTGAGAGGGTGAGTGTATTGCATAATCACTTATGCATAGCCTAGTACCTGCATAATAAACCTGCCAGCCATATATAGTCTCCATTTCTCAGGTTGTTTCCTTCTACAGATGTAGGATCTTAATTTGAGCCAGTTGCTACAGAAGGAAAATAATCCTGAAGCGACAGGAAATGTGAATTATTGTTATAATTAATGGAGGAAAGCGGCTTGTGTCGTACATTTGACTGCTGTGTGATATCATTTCAAGACTTGAACCTAAAGATCCGTCAAGGAGTTTTACCATGTACAGTGAGCTCCAAAAGTATTAGGACAGTGACTCATGTTCTACAATCACTATGAGGTTAAGGTGCAGACTGTCAGCTTTCATTTGAGGGAACTGTTTAGAAATTACACCACTTTTTGTACATTGTCCCCCCATTTAATGGGTCCAAAAGAATTGGGACAAATTCGCCAATTTGTTTGTTAAAGTTTGAAAAAATGTCATATTTGATCCCATATTCCTAGCACGTTGGAGGCATTGCTGTTTGTTTTGGTTGTGTTTAAAATGATGAATGGTAAATAATGTATGAATTGTGACTAATGATGAGTGAGAAAGTTACAGATGCATAGTATTGATATTTCTCTCTTATCATTATTCACCATTTATTCAGGACTATCATAATTATGGTAGCACCCACGTTAATGTAGAAGTGTGTTAAGAGGAGAGCACGTGTGTTAAGAGGAGAGCCTGTGTGTTAAGAGGAGAGCCCGTGTGTTAAGAGGAGAGCCCCTGTGTGTTAAGAGGAGAGCCCCTGTGTGTTAAGAGGAGAGCCCCTGTGTGTTAAGAGGTCGAGCCCGTGTGTTAAGAGGAGAGCCTGTGTGTTAAGAGGAGAGCCCGTGTGTTAAGAGGAGAGCCCGTGTGTTAAGAGGAGAGCCTGTGTGTTAAGAGGAGAGCCCGTGTGTTAAGAGGAGAGCCTGTGTGTTAAGAGGAGAGCCCGTGTGTTAAGGGGAGAGCCCGTGTGTTAAGGGGAGAGCCCGTGTGTTAAGAGGAGAGCCCGTGTGTTAAGAGGAGAGCCCGTGTGTTAAGAGGAGTGTGTTAAGAGGAGAGCCTGTGTGTTAAGAGGAGAGCCCGTGTGTTAAGAGGAGAGCCCGTGTGTTAAGGGGAGAGCCCGTGTGTTAAGAGGAGTGTGTTAAGAGGAGAGCCTGTGTGTTAAGAGGAGAGCCCGTGTGTTAAGAGGAGAGCCCGTGTGTTAAGAGGAGAGCCCGTGTGTTAAGGGGAGAGCCCGTGTGTTAAGAGGAGAGCCCGTGTGTTAAGGGGAGAGCCCGTGTGTTAAGAGGAGAGCCCGTGTGTTAAGGGGAGAGCCCGTGTGTTAAGAGGAGAGCCCGTGTGTTAAGAGGAGAGCCCGTGTGTTAAGAGGAGAGCCCGTGTGTTAAGAGGAGAGCCCGTGTGTTAAGAGGAGAGCCTGTGTGTTAAGAGGAGAGCCCGTGTGTTAAGAGGAGAGCCCGTGTGTTAAGAGGAGAGCCCGTGTGTTAAGAGGAGAGCCCGTGTGTTAAGAGGAGAGCCCGTGTGTTAAGAGGAGAGCCTGTGTGTTAAGGGGAGAGCCCGTGTGTTAAGAGGAGTGTGTTAAGAGGAGAGCCTGTGTGTTAAGAGGAGAGCCCGTGTGTTAAGGGGAGAGCCCGTGTGTTAAGAGGAGAGCCCGTGTGTTAAGAGGAGAGCCCGTGTGTTAAGAGGAGAGCCCGTGTGTTAAGAGGAGAGCCCGTGTGTTAAGAGGAGAGCCCGTGTGTTAAGAGGAGAGCCCGTGTGTGTGTGTTAAGAGGAGAGCCCGTGTGTTAAGAGGAGAGCCCATGTGTTAAGAGGAGGGCCCGTGTGTTAAGAGGAGAGCCCGTGTGTTAAGGGGAGAGCCCGTGTGTTAAGAGGAGAGCCCGTGTGTTAAGAGGAGAGCCCGTGTGTTAAGAGGAGTGTGTTAAGAGGAGAGCCTGTGTGTTAAGAGGAGAGCCCGTGTGTTAAGAGGAGAGCCGTGTGTTAAGAGGAGAGCCCGTGTGTTAAGGGGAGAGCCCGTGTGTTAAGAGGAGTGTGTTAAGAGGAGAGCCTGTGTGTTAAGAGGAGAGCCCGTGTGTTAAGAGGAGAGCCCGTGTGTTAAGAGGAGAGCCCGTGTGTTAAGGGGAGAGCCCGTGTGTTAAGAGGAGAGCCGTGTGTTAAGGGGAGAGCCCGTGTGTTAAGAGGAGAGCCCGTGTGTTAAGAGGAGAGCCCGTGTGTTAAGGGGAGAGCCCGTGTGTTAAGAGGAGAGCCCGTGTGTTAAGAGGAGAGCCCGTGTGTTAAGAGGAGAGCCCGTGTGTTAAGAGGAGAGCCCGTGTGTTAAGAGGAGAGCCTGTGTGTTAAGAGGAGAGCCCGTGTGTTAAGAGGGGAGCCCGTGTGTTAAGAGGAGAGCCCGTGTGTTAAGAGTGGAGCCCGTGTGTTAAGAGGAGAGCCCGTGTGTTAAGAGGAGAGCCTGTGTGTTAAGGGGAGAGCCCGTGTGTTAAGAGGAGTGTGTTAAGAGGAGAGCCTGTGTGTTAAGAGGAGAGCCCGTGTGTTAAGGGGAGAGCCCGTGTGTTAAGAGGAGAGCCCGTGTGTTAAGAGGAGAGCCCGTGTGTTAAGAGGAGAGCCCGTGTGTTAAGAGGAGAGCCCGTGTGTTAAGAGGAGAGCCCGTGTGTGTGTGTTAAGAGGAGAGCCCGTGTGTTAAGAGGAGAGCCCGTGTGTTAAGAGGAGGGCCCGTGTGTTAAGAGGAGAGCCCGTGTGTTAAGGGGAGAGCCCGTGTGTTAAGAGGAGAGCCCGTGTGTTAAGAGGAGAGCGTGTGTGTTCTTCCTTCTCTAGATCTCTGTGGTGCAGCACCTAGCCAGCTGTCTGACGGCTTGTCAAACTGTGACTAACGAAAGACGTCCTCCATCTGAGGTAAATTGATACAATGCTCGGCTATATTGGACGAATCTTGTCGAAAAAGATGATCCACTGTAACTGTAATGCCTTCACAGGCAGGGAATAGGAAGAACAAGAATAGTGTAAAAAATATCAGGCGATGAAACACTGGCGAAGTGTGTTGGTATTATTCTGGTTGTTTCCTGGTGTTTGAGGTTTCCAAGCATTAACTTGAACCCCTAATGTTATGTGAGATATACACACGTACACACACACACACATACACACACACACACACACACACACACACACACACACACACACACACACACACACACACACACACACACACACACACACACACACACACACACACACACACAGAGCCTTTTCCCTCCTGGTTTGAGGACAGAGGAACACACACACACACACACACAGCCTTTTCCCTCCTGGTTTGAAGACAGAGGAACACACACCATACATACACAGAGAGAATTCAGTGTTGATGGAAACAGGGTTTTTCATTGTTTTATTTTGGAAAAACACAAAATTGCAAATGTGTTACAGATACAGGCTAAGTGAAAAAAGCTATGATTTTGCACCCTTTGTGGAAATGTGCTTTTCTTTTCTTCCTAGTTTCCTACAAAACACAGAATGTTCTGGTACAAATGCCCTGCACCAAGACTTGACATCTGGGCAATGGTTTACAGTATTTTGTCAGCCCTCCGCAAAGTCATAAGCTGTGTGTGGGTTAGAGACAGGGAGCGAGGGAAAGAGAGAGTTGCAATGACATCATCGAAGTCACTGTGTGTGTGTGTGTGTGTGTGTGTGTGTGTGTGTGTGTGTGTGTGTGTGTGTGTGTGTGTGTGTGTGTGTGTGTGTGTGTTCTTTCATCTCTATTTCCACTGGCAGAGGTTCTCACCTATATGACAAGACCCCCGTTCTCTTCTGTCTTCATAATATCTAAAGGAGATTAGATATGTTGTCACTTCACATGTGTATAACATTGACCAGATGAAAAGCTATAACCAGCTATCTCTCCTATCATGAAGGAGCCTATTACCTTTTGATGACTGCTTTCTCTTGTCTTCCAAAGAGGCAGTTTTTGTACATGTACCCATCCTCCCCCCGTTCCCTCATTCTCCCCTCCTCATCCAATCCTCCTCCTTCTCCTCCACCCCCGTCCCCCCTCCTCTTCCTCCTCCTCCTCCCCTTCTCCTCCTCCACCCCATCCTCCTCATCCTCCTCCTCCACCCCCCTCCTCCTCCTCCACCCCACCCCACCCCATTCCTCTTCCCCTCCCCTCATCCCCCTCTTCCCTCTCCTCCCTCTCCTCCTCCCCATCCTCCCATTTCCCCTCCTCCTCCTCCCATCCTGCTCCTCCTCCTCCTCCTCCTCCTATCCTGCCTCTCCTCCTCCTCCTCCTCCTCCTCCATCCTGCCTCTCCTGCTCCTCCTCCTCCTCCTCCTCCTCCTCCTCCTCCTCCTTCTCCTCCCTATCCTGCCCCTCCTCCTCCTCCTCCTCCTCCCGTCCTGCTCCTTCTCTACCTCCATCCCCCCTCCATCAAAGTCCACCGCTCTTTATTTCCATCCTCTGCATCCTCCTATGGTGCTTTGTGTGAGTACTGCTGTGCACCCTGGGAAGGCAGTGGTGGTGCCAGATGGCGAACGTGGTCGGCTTCACGGTGGGGGATCCTAATGCATGCTGGGAGATTAAGGCTAAGGTCAGTGACTGGCCTAAAATATGCCCCCCCCCCCCCCCCCCGGGGAGATATGTTTTTGATAGACCCTCCGACAGGGCTGGGACCCTCTGCCCAAAACTACTGACTGGTGGCACAAGCTCACCAAGGGGTGGAAAATGATTATTTATAGACCGAGACCATATTTGGCAAGAGCAGAGGAAATCCCTACACTTGGTTTTGGTTTCTCATCCAACCTCCGAACCCCCAGCTTTTTTGTACTCCCTTTGATAAACATCAAATGGAAATATTTGTGCAACTTTGCGAGAAACTGCTTTTATGGTCATGACTGGGCTATACCTCCAAGAAGAGCACGTTTAAGATACAGTTCATGTTCGTGCCGACTGTTGAATTCTCCCTTTTAATCTTTCAGTCTACAATGGTATTTAGGAGCTATATTTAACAAACCACACAGTCACAACGATTGGTAACCCTGGCTATGAATATGATGTTTATTCATAAGTTGTGTGATGTTTGTGGTATGTTTACCGCCAGCTTGGTGAAATAAAGTCATCCGGTATAGTTGGATAATTATTTGTCCACTTGCCTTGGCTATTAATAAGACTACATTGATATTTCTCTGTTGGGCTGTGTGCCTTTCTGATTTATTCATCTCATCCAAATACACCTGGGGTCATTTAGAAACCTGACAAAATAGGGCACGGGGCGGAAGCTATGAGTGCATCCCAAATGGCACCCTATTCCCTATACATGTATAGTGCACTACTTTTGACCAGAGCCCAATAGGTCCTGGTCAAAAGTAGTGCACTACATTGGGAATAGGGTGTAATTTGGGACACTGACAATATAATTTCACTGCCCAGCACCTATGACGGATGTCTTGTATAAATTAGAATACTAAGGGGGGCCTCCCGGGTGGCGCAGCGGTTAAGGGCGCTGTACTGCAGCGTCAGCTGCGCCATCAGAGTCCCTGGGTCCGCGCCCAGGCTCTGTCTTATCTGGCCGCGACCGGGAGGTCCGTGGGGCGACGCACAATTGGCCTAGCGTCGTCCGGGTTAGGGAGGGCTTGGTCGGTAGGGGTGTCCTTATCTCGACTCCTGTGGCGGGCCGGGCGCACAGTGTTTCCTCCGACACAACCCTGTTTAAATTAGTGTTAATGTATTGAAAATCAATGCTCATTTGCACAGCGATATAAAACAACAACAACTAAAATGGAGACCGGAAAGGTTACAGGAAGACTGCATTCCTTAAATAAGGTGATCCAGGGTTATTTGCCAATGACTAGCTTTCCATAGAATTTCTAGATATGCGCATATTTACTATTCAATGGTGTCTTTACCATATGATACTGCAGTCATGTTTATAAAACGTGCTACTGTATACTAATGATACAGTATGTATAGAAATCATCTGCACAGAAATCTATCAATTGAATGAGGCATATTGGATGGTTTCTAAGTTCATCGTTTCTGAATATCAATTGGACTGTCTGTGGTCCTGTTTGACTCAGATGGCATGGATCTTGCACCACCAGGATTGTGGGTCATATGTAAAATCTATGCAGGCATGACTATATGTGGCTTTGGATAAAAGCGTCAACTAAATGGCTTAATTTCAAATCAAATCAAACGGTATTATTATGTTTCATTTGCTACAAAAAATCACAGGAGGTTGGTGGCACCTTAATTTGGTAGAACGGGCTGACTGGAACTGAATCAGTGGAATGGTATCAAATACATCAAACATATGGTTTCCATGGTTTCCAGGTGTTTGATGACATTCCATTTGCTTTGTTCTGGCCATTATTATGAGCTCCCCTCAGCAGCCTCATGTGATAGAATTAAGCAATAAGGCATGAGGGGGTGTGGTATATGGCCAATATACCACGGCTAAGGGCTGTTCTAAGTTACGACGCAACGCGGAGTGCCTGGATACAGCTCTTAGCCGTGGTATATTTGCCATATACCACAAAACCCAGAGGTACATTATTGCTATTATAAACTGCTGACCAACATAATTAGCAGTAAAAATAAATGTTTTTTCATACCCATGGTATACGGTCTGATATACCACGGCTGTAAGCCAATCAGCATTCAGGGCTTGAATCACACAGTTTATAAATCTATATTTTCTATGAATGTAGGACATCATTAGATTTTTCCAGTGGATGCCATGGGCTTGTCAAAACGAGGGCCTGATTGGACAAGTGATTAAGCGTTGATATTTCTCATATCCTGTATGCAGTTCTTGAGTTGATACATTATTCATGGTACATCATGTTGCACAACGCACAAATGTCATGCCAAAAGCTCTACTTTCCTTCAGACAGTACATTTTGTGTGTGTGTTGTGTGTGTGTTGCGTGTGTCCATGTACGTGTGAGTGCCTCTATAAGGGTTTCAGCATGTTGACTGAAGCAGTGAATGTAACCATATGATCTCCAGTGTAGACTGCTTCATCTCAGTCGCACAGACCCAAGTGATTATTGAGTGGTTTGACTCTGTACCTTCTGTCTGTCAATACCAGTATGACTCTGTACCTTCTGTCTGTCAATACTAGTATGACTCTGTACCTTCTGTCTGTAAATACCAGTATGACTCTGTACCTTCTGTCTGTCAATACCAGTATGACTCTGTACCTTCTGTCTGTCAATACCAGTATGTCTCTGTACCTTCTGTCTGTCAATACCAGTATGTCTCTGTACCTTCTGTCTGTCAATATCAGTATGACTCTGTACCTTCTGCCGGTCAATACCAGTATGACTCTGTACCTTCTGTCTGTAAATACCAGTATGACTCTGTGTGTCTGTCAGTACCAGTAGGACTCTGTGCCTTCTGTCTGTCAATACCAGTATGACTCTGTGTGGTTTTATAGAGTAATAGATATATAGCTTCTAAACGTGACCCCTTAAAGACAACATACCCTACTACCTATGCTAAAATCTGCTTGTTTCTCCTAAACTATTACATTTGAGCACCTAATCGGTCTAGAATATTAAAACCTCTTAAATCCTTAAACCTCTCATTGTATTCTGTAGATGTACCCCTGCCCATTGGTACAACCTTTGATTTATTAAGCCAAACCTATCCACAAACAACCTAAAACTCCCTGCCTGGAGGCATAGAAACAGCACAATACAACTCGTTGGCCTATCTCAAAGAGGACTGATTGATGCAGTTCCAGACCTATACCCAGTCTCGTCTTTCTTTTGAAGTGTTTTCGGGGAGGGAGGATGATAAGTGGGGAGGGAACGTGGAGAGAGGGGCTAGCATTAGTGCTAGTGATCCATAATGGCTGTACTCGAAGACCCACTACTCTCCTGGATGCTAGGGAACGGGAGGAACAGCCACTCTCCCACTGGAAACGCCACTAAATGTTCTTCACCAGGAACTGCTTTTCATTTGGTTGTGGCAGCATTCCTTTGGGCGTATACTCTAGATAAATGCACCGACGCAATAAGTCAACGTCTTACTCCCCTTGCGTCCATTAGATCACGGGTACGACATGTGTGACGCCTTTATATCTGCTGTGCTCTGTGTTTCCCTGCGCTGCGTTTGTGTCCGTTTTGTTGGGTCAATAGCGGAACTAGACAATAATAGCAGTGTCATGACAGCGTCCTCTTAAAACACTGCGCCCTCCCAACGTCGACGTCACGGCTCCCCTTGAACCTTGTTTCCTGTCAGCACTTCCTGTCATTAAGAACTTTCAGACGCACCACTCATCGGAACGGACGGAGAGACGGGTGGATGGATGCTAGAGTGCTGTTGATGGAAAGTGTAAAGAGGAGAAGTCAAGCAAGGTACACTGGCTTTCATTAAGAAAGTACTACATCTTAGTTGCGTCTCTTGAGAGCAGTCTCTTTCTCCAAACCTCCACTCGAGTGCCATCAGTAATCCCTTGTCGCTCCCGGGCAGGCAGGCTCTCTCATCACAGTGAAGAGAGCGGTATTGATAGGTGTCAAACTCTCCGTGGGATGCCTGTCACTCTTTACAGAGCTCTGATTGGCCCGTGTCACAACAGATCACCCTCACACCCAGCAGCAGCACAGTTTATTATTAGGAGCCCAACTTGAAGGCAGACATTTTGGCTGAAAGTGTTTTTAATGAACTAGCAGAAAGAAGTAAAAACTAGCTGCTTTGCACCATTGCCCTGGCAGGGGATTACCTTAGCAACATCAGTGCTCTGAAAGGAGGAAGGTTGCTTGATAGGTGGCCATTTTGGGTAAAAGACTTTAAATAAACCAAAAGGAAGCAGTGACAAACTGTTGCTTTGTCCTATTGCCCTGGCACCTTAAAGGATCTTAGCGACATAGCCCTTTGGTCCTATTGCCCTGGCACCTTAAAGGATCTTAGCGACATAGCCCTTTGGTCCTATTTCCCTGGCACCTTAAAGGATCTTAGCGACATAGCCCTTTGGTCCTATTGCCCTGGCACCTTAAAGGATCTTAGCGACATAGCCCTTTGGTCCTATTGCCCTGGCACCTTAAAGGATCTTAGCGACATAGCCCTTTGGTCCTATTGCCCTGGCACCTTAAAGGATCTTAGCGACATAGCCCTTTCACATGAGACAGCTTGCTTGATAGGCGGTTCTTTTGGCTTTGATTAGGGAATGAACCAAAAGTTAACAGGAAGCAGTGACAACTCGCAGCTTTGCACCATTGCCTTGGCAGGGGCTAGCTAGCTTGTTAGGCGACCATGTGGCTCGTCAATAGCAGACCCAGAGTCATGCTTGAGTGTGTTTGCACTAACCTGGTTGTTGGCGCACACATGGAATGATTAGCGTAATGAGTTATTTATAGTCGGCTGTGGAATTGCCAGGCAACCCAGGGGGGCTGATTAAGCCACTTGCCAATCACTTATTTATGGCTTCCTGGAGGTGAATAACTTGTCTGTCTTTGTGTGGAGCGCCATGGCAACACAACAGGAAGATAGTCCTGTGGAGAGGAAGTGGAACCCTGTGATAGTATCACTTGTCTCTCACTCACTATGACGTTTTCATCGTGGTTACACACACACACACACACACACACGCACACACACACACGCACGGAGACACACGCACACACACACACACACGCACACACACACACACACACACACACACACACGCACACACACGCACGGAGACACACGCACACACGCACACACACACACGCACACACACACACACACACGCGCACGGAGACACACGCACACACGCACACACACACACGCACACACACACACGCACACACACACACACACACACACACACACACACACACACACACACACACACACACACACACACACACACACACACACACACACACACACACATGCACGGAGACACACGCAAATCACTTTAATCAAAACAAGCCCTCCTTGAACTTACTAGACCTCATAAAAGGTGTTTATGTCAAATTGTGTTATTTATAATTGGAGCGACTCTTGAGGAGTGGAATGCTACCAAAAAGTGATTCTCATTCAGTGTTGCTATGAGTGTGTGGAAACTGCTGCTGTGTGACAGAAACGGTTCCACATCATATTCTCAGTTCCTCAAAACTGCTGGCTCAGCACTTTCTGGTTGTTTTTAGAGAGCAGGAAGGCCTCAGTGTCAACGTTCTCTAGTCTACTCCTATGGTGTTTCCCAAACCTCTCCTCGGGTACCCTCTGCCAGTTCAACATATTTGACCTATTGCAGTACAAGCACAACTAGTCAGCTAAATATCAGACATTAGCTGAGGTGTGTTTGTACTGGAACAGATCAAATACATGGAACGGCCTGGAGGTATTTTTAAAAGTGGTTTGTGAAACACCATAGACGTAGACTAGAGAACGTTGACACTGAGGCCTTCCTACTCTCTAAAAACAACCAGAAAGCACCGACCCAGCAGTTTGAAAAGTAGTTTGGGAAACACCATAGACGTAGACTAGAGAACGTTGACACTGAGGCCTTCCTACTCTCTAAAAACAACCAGAAAGCACCGACCCAGCAGTTTGAAAAGTGGTTTGTGAAACACAGCTCTTGTTGACATCCTTTCTCTAGTCTCCTAGTGCATGATATTTTACTAACAGCCTCCCAGTAAAATCTGCTGCAATGGATGTGCACTCATTTCAACTCCTCTGCTAACACAATAAGTAAATAGCTGCGTGTGACAGACCACAGTCACTCACACGCTCTCTGATACACACACAAACAAGACATAGTAAACTTTTTTTTTAAAGACGTTTGTTTCCAGGTATCCAATGTCTCCCCACCTTCTGGGTGAACTCCACAGAAACACTGGAAAAAGCCAGAAACAAGTCGGACCACTTTTACCATCAGTATCTTGAGCTTTCCCCACAATTCCCACCTGAGTTGAGAGTGTTATTAGTGTTGTGTTGATTGGCACGGCAACTCTGTGCTTTTGACATCAGTGGCCTGGATTGACTCAAACATGCAGCGAGCCATCAGTCCCATCATGCGTTGCGTTGGCCCCTGGGGCGTGGCCTCAGATCAACTTGCTGTCTAGAGTTGCCACATCCATCATTATCTCAACTGAACACACACACACAGCTGAACACACACACACACAGCTGAACACACACACAGCAGAAGACACACACACATGAGAGTGGAGGTTACCACTGACAGAGTTTATAACGGACAGAGCCGTGATAAAATGCTTGAATAAAGACGGCTTTATTTAATACTAAATCGTAAAGAGGTTGGGAGGATATGTCTAAATTAACACATTTTGAAATAGCCAGAAACCCAGAATGAGGAATCTAGCTATTCAATCAGTCCATTCAATCCCACCAGTTCTGATTGAATAGGCCTCACAGATTAAGTTCAAAACAGGTTGTCCCTAGATGGTAAGAGGAATCTCTATTTCTCTCTCTCTCTCTCTCTCTCTCTCTCTCTCTCTCTCTCTCTCTCTCTCTCTCTCTCTCTCTCTCTCTCGGTTGTCTGGCAGTGACCCTTACGTCATGTTTCCGTTGCTCAATGAGAGCGTGTCATGTGTCACATGCAGTCCAGGCACCCATGTCATCACTGGGACAGACACATTGTTCTTCTTCTCCCCGTCCGGCCCTCCCTCTGTGGGGGTTTCAGCCCGTTGAAAGACACAGCCGGAGGGGGGAGGGGGCATCCTCTCTGTGTCTGTCTGAAAAGAGGAACAGCAGTCAGGTACAAGGTGAACAGAAGATGTGGACTCATTTAGAATTCCAGTTCATTCAAGTCCTGCATTAATGGGTGTTAACAATAGAGTAGAATTGCAGAACGGCAGGGTTGGTACCAATTCAATTTAACTGAGGAGTTGAACTGAAATTTCTATTCAACAATTGAAAGTGCGCTGTTCCATAGCGAATGTCTAATACTCTACCCTGGTATAGTGTTATTCTACCCACTCTACACCACTCTGTATCTACCTCTGTCTCAGTCCTGTACTGTGCCTCTTCTTCTCTTCTATTTGAATAATATTCATCATCCCTCCATCCTCACCTCTCCTTCGCCCTCCACCCCTCCCACCCTTCTCTCTCTTCTGTAATGATGGGTCTCTGGGGACATGGCCCCCCTCGCCATGTTGGTTGAAAGCTGCTGATGTGTCCTGAATCCCCCAACTGCCCCGGCACACTAATCCCTTCAAACACACAATACAGGGAGACCTATGACATCATCCTGGAAAGCCGGATCCACCTGCCCCACCCTGACCCGACTCTCTCTCTCTCTCTCTGTATCTCTCTGTATCTCTCTCTCTCTCTCTCTCTCTCTCTCTCTCTCTCTCTCTCTCTGTATCTCTGTCTCTCTGTCATTCTCTCACTCTCTCTTTGTCTCTGTCTCTTTCTCTCTCTTTCACTCTCTCCCTCTCTATACATATTGGTTTGTTTCTCTGTCTGTCTGTATTTCCCTCTCTCTCTACTGTTTGTCTCTCTCTTTCCCCCTCCCTCCCTCGCTCCTTCCCTCCCCAGAGAAGCCTAATTGTTATTATCTCAATTGGTGTATCTGCAGGGATAAACCAGCTTACCCACACATTTTATTCAATGGTGACAAATCCAGCATGGTAGACCAGTGTGTATGGGGAAGGATACTACACTGTATATCAACTATAGTGGCTTTGTTGATTTTCATTTACAGTTCGTTCAGTCAGTTTATGCACTGACCGATATGCCAGTGCTATTCTATTGTGCAGACATATGTCTCGCAGTAGGAGTGCTGATCTGGTGTCAGTTTTGCCTTTTAGAATATGGACAAGGGGACCTGAAATGCTTTGTCATACCTATGGTATACAGTCTGATATACCACCGCTGTGAGCCAATCAGCATTCAGGGCTAGACCATTATACAATATCTCAGAACTTGTTAGAGTAACCAGGTTGGCCTGCTTCTCATTACCAGGGGCCTTGTAAGAGTTACCGGGTCTCGGAAACACACATACACATACACACACGTACACACACACACGCGCACACGCGCACATACACTGACACACAAATACAGTAACACCCACACACATACACACAGAAAGAAAAAGAGGGAAATGTAGATCCAAACACACACACACATACGCACACACTCCCACTGGATCAGCTCTCTGCTCATTTGAGACATGGTTTAAAACGTTGTTGAGCGGAAAATACTGGGTGTCAGCTCAGCGGCTCGTATAAACGTCCTCTTGAACTTCCTGTAACAGCAGCTTACAGACCTAGCCTGCCAGAGGGAGGGAGGGAGGGAGGGAGGGGGGGGGGGGGGGAGAGGGAGGGAGGGAGGTGGAGAGAGAGGGAGAGAGAGGGAGCGAGATGGGAGAGAGAGAGAGGGAGGGTTGGAGAGAGATGGGAGAGAAAGAAGGGGAGAGAGATGGGAAGGAGAGAGAGAGAGAGAGAGTGAGAGAGAGAGAGAGAGAGGGGATGAAGCAGACTGATGACAGAACCAGTCATGCTTGACTACTCACTCCAGTACACAGTGTGATCCTATTCTTGTGTTATCTATACAGACCTTTCCTCTGATGGATGAACAACCATTAACTCATCACCTAGTCAGCAGAGTTACTGGGACTTCATCATAGCCTCTACTCATGTGTGGCATCTCTATTTTGAATGGGTCTTTGTCTTTGAGACAGCTCCTTTCAGAAATAATGGCAGGAGCATTAACACAACACAATGTGTTGGTTTTACATTCCTTGTTAGGACTGTCTATTTCTTTTCATTTTGGGGGGTTGGTGGCATTTAACATTTAGCGGTTTTGTAGGTGTCGTGCCTATAAACTGAACATGCCTTCTGCAAACCCTCAAGAGACTGACATTAACAACCGTTTAACAAGCTAACAACTTTTCTCTGTTCAATGTTCTTGTGTGTGGAGTTTGAACCTTGTAAATGGCCATGAATGTGGGTTTGCTAGCCTTTCTCACTTGCTTGGCTTGCTCTCCCTCTCTCTTTATCTCCTCTCCTCTCCTGCTGTGTTTTGCCTCTCACTCCTGCCCTCTGGGCAGTGTGTCTCCCTGCTTGCCCGTGGACAAACTCCTTTCAGCGCTCCCCTATGGTTCCCTCTCCCCGCTGACACACACACGCACACATGCTACACAACACACACACGGGAAAACACACACACACACACACACACACACACACACACACACACACACACACACACACACACACACACACACACACACACACACACACACACACACACACACACACAGATACACTAAGTAATTCCCTCCCCTCACTGACGCACACTCACACCCACAAATACACACACAGAAACCCTCTTTGCGATTACCTCTCCACTCTGACACACAGACAGTGTCTCACACTCTTTTCTCTGCATGCTCTGGCGGAATGTTAGTGGCACATGGACATTGCCAAGGCAACGGCAGGTTAGGAAGAACAGAGCAGAGAACAGAGTAGAGCAGAGCTCTCTCTCTCTTTCTCTCTTTCTCTCTTTTTCTCTCTTTCTCTCTGTCTCTTTTTCAGCTTGTCAATGTCAACCTGTAACACAGAGAAGAAATCAGTTTCTCTTCTTTTCCCTTCTCTATCATTCTCCCCAGTCTCTCTTCTCTTCTCTATCATTCTCCCCAGTCTCTCTTCTCTTCTCTATCATTCTCCCCAGTCTCTCTTCTCTTCTCTATCATTCTCCCCAGTCTCTCTTCTCTTCTCTATAATTCTCCCCAGTCTCTCTTCTCTTCTCTTCTCTATCATTCTCCCCAGTCTCTCTTCTCTTCTCTTCTCTATCATTCTCCCCAGTCTCTCTTCTCTTCTCTATCATTCTCCCCAGTCTCTCTTCTCTTCTCTATAATTCTCCCCAGTCTCTCTTCTCTTCTCTTCTCTATCATTCTCCCCAGTCTCTCTTCTCTTCTCTATAATTCTCCCCAGTCTCTCTTCTCTTCTCTTCTCTATCATTCTCCCCAGTCTCTCTTCTCTTCTCTTCTCTTCTCTATCATTCTCCCCAGTCTCTCTTCTCTTCTCTATCATTCTCCCCAGTCTCTCTTCTCTTCTCTTCTCTTCTCTATCATTCTCCCCAGTCTCTCTTCTCTTCTCTATCATTCTCCCCAGTCTCTCTTCTCTTCTCTATCATTCTCCCCAGTCTCTCTTCTCTTCTCTATCATTATCCCCAGTCTCTCTTCTCTTCTCTATCATTCTCCCCAGTCTCTCTTCTCGTCTCTATCATTCCCCCCAGTCACTCTTCTCTTCTCTATAATTCTCCCCAGTCTCTCTTCTCTTCTTTCTATCATTCTCCACAGTCTCTCTTCTCTTCTCTATCATTCTCCCCAGTCTCTCTTCTCTTCTCTATCATTCTCCCCAGTCTCTCTTCTCTTCTCTATCATTCTCCCCAGTCTCTCTTCTCTTCTCTATCATTCTCCCCAGTCTCTCCCCCGTCCTGTCTTTCTTCACTCCAATTCCTTCTCTCACTGTGATGAGTAACATTTAATGGTTTTGTGATTTTCTATTGAACCAACAAACTGGGATCGAAATTCAATTATCTCCCTCTACCTCTCCATCCTCCTCTCCTCTCCTCTCCTCTCCTCTCCTCTCCTCTCCTCTCCTCTCCTCTCCTCTCCTCTCCTCTCCTCTCCTCTCCTCTCCTCTCCTCTCCTCTCCTCTCCTCTCCTCTCCTCTCCTCTCCTCTCCTCTCCTCTCCTCTCCTCTCCTCTCCTCTTCAAGGAACTTGAAGCTCCCAACCTGCTCCACTACAGCCCCGTTGATGAGAATGGGGGCATAGTTGGTCCTCCTTCTCCTGTAGTCCACAATCATCTCATTTGCCTTGATCACGTTGAGGGAGAGGTTGTTGTCCTGGCACCTCACTGCTAGGTCTCTGACCTCCTCCCTATAGGCTGTTTCATTGTTGTCGGTGATTAGGCTTACCACTGTTGTGTCGTCGGCAAACTTAATGATGGTGTTGGAGTCATGCTTGGCCATGCAGTCATGGGTGAACAGGGAGTACAGGAGAGAACTGAGCATGCACCCCTGAGGGGCCCCCGTGCTGAGGATCAGCGTGGCAGATGTGTTGCTATCTACCCTCACCACATGGGGGCAGCCCATCAGGAATTCCAGGATCCAGTTGTAGAGGGAGGTGTTTAGTGCCAGGGTCTTTAGCTTAGTGATGAGCTTTGAGGACACTATGGTGTTGAACGCTGATCTGTAGTCAATGAATAGCATTCTCAGATAGGTGTTCCTTTTGTCCAGGTGGGAAAGGGCAGTGTGGATTGCAATAGAGATTGCATCTGTGGATCTGTTGGGGTGGTATGCAAATTGGAGTGGGTCTAGGGATCCTGGGATAATGGTGTTGATGTGAGCCATGACTAGCCTTTCAAAGCACTTCATGGCTACAGACGTGAGTGCTTGTCAGGTATGCATAAATGGCTGCAAGGGAGTCAGGAGCAGGAGAGCAGATAGTGGGTAGCAAACGGAGCATTTTATTTAGGCGAACCAAAAGCACACGGCACAACGAACACGAAATACAATACGGGTTGACATAACCCAGCGCAACCAGACATATGTGCGCATACATGAAACAGATAAACAATACCACACAAAGACATGGGGGAAAACAGAGGGTTAAATACACAACACCGGTGTGAACACGGTGACGGTCTGCGCCCACTTTCTGGTGCAGTACGGCGCGCTGAAGGTGGATATGGGCGGTGTCCCATCTTTCCTCCGCACGCCGGAACGGAGCCTCAGTCTGACTCTGATGCCAAGGAGCCAGAACCGGCTGATACCCCAATACACACTGGAAGGGGGTGAGGTTAGTGGAGGAGTGGCGGAGCGAGTTCTGGGCCATCTCTGCCCAGGGTACGAACGCTGCCAACTCCCCCGGCCGGTCCTGGCAATAGGACCTCAGAAACCTACCCACATCCTGGTTTACTCTCTCCACCTGCCCGTTACTCTCGGGGTGAAAACCCAAGGTAAGGCTGACCGAGACCTCCAGACGTTCCATGAACGCCTTCCAGACCCTTGAAGTGAATTGGGGACCTCGATCAGACACTATATCCTCAAGCTTCCCGTGGTGCCGGAAGACGTGCGTAAACAAGGCCTCTACAGTCTGTAGGGCCGTAGGGAGACCAGGCAAAGGGAGGAGACGGCAGGACTTAGAGAAATGATCCATAACGACCAGGATCGTGGTGTTTCCCTGTGATGGGGGAAGATTGGTCAGGAAATCAATCGACAGGTGCGACCATGGCCGCTGTGGAACGGGTAAGGGGTGTAACTTACCTCCTAGGATCTATTGGGCTCCTAGGTGCCTAGGATCCTTACACTGGGTGCACACCGAGCAGGAGGAAACATAAACCCTCGCATCCTTAGCCAAAGTGGGCCACCAGTACTTCCCGCTCAGACAGCGCACCATCTGACCGATGCCTGGATGAACAGAGGAGGGTGACGTGTGGGCCCAATAGATCAGCCGGTCATGGACAACAGACGGAACGTACAGACGCCCAGCGGGACACTGGAGGGGAGCGGGCTCTGTACGCAACGCCTGCTCAATGTCGGTGTCCAGCTCCCACACTACCGGTGCCATCAGGCAGGAGGCCGGGAGTATGGGAGTAGGATACATGGGCCGCTCCTCTGTGTCATACAGCCGGGACAGTGTGTCTGCCTTCAAGTTCTGGGAACCTGGTCTGTAAGAAAGTGTGAAAACAAAACGGGTGAAAAACATGGCACACCTTGCTTGGCGAGGGTTCAGTCTCCTCGCCGCCCGGATGTACTCCAGATTGCGGTGGTCAGTCCAGATGAGAAAAGGGTGTTAAGCCCCCTCAAGCCAATGTCTCCACGCCTTCAAAGCTTTGACGACAGCCAACAACTCCCGGTCCCCCACTTCATAGTTTCGCTCCGCCGGGCTGAGCTTCCTCGAGAAGAAGGCACAGGGGCGGAGCTTCGGTGGCGTATCCAAGCACTGAGAGAGCACAGCTCCTATCCCAGCCTCGGACGTGTCCACCTCCACTATGAACGCCAAAGAGGGATCCAGATGAGCCAGCACGGGAGCCGAGGTTAACAGGGCTCTCAGGCAACTAAAAGCCCTGTCCGCCTCAGCTGTCCACTGCAAGCGCACCGGGGCCCCCTTCAGCAGTGAGGTAATAGGAGCCGCTACCTAGTTGGCAAACCCAAAGAACCGCTGCACCTCCTTTACCGTGGTGCGAGTCGGCCAATTACGCACGGCTGAGATGCGGTCTCCATCTCCACCCCTGAGGTGGAAATGTGATACCCTAGAAAGGAGACGGACTGTTAAAAGAACCAGCATTACTCAGCCTTGGCATACAGGTCATGCTCCAACAGGCAACCAAGCACCTTGCGCACCAGGGACACATGCTCGGGCGTGTAGCGGAGTATATCAGAATGTCACCAATATACACCACCACACCCTGCCCGTGCAAACTAACCAGGGTAGGCCCAGCACCACGGGAAACGCAGGAGAGTCAATCATGAAGAGACTAATTCTCTCCGTATGACCCCCCTGCGTCACCATGCCCAAAGGAGCGGTGACCTCCCTAATCAACTCTGACCCTAATGGTCGACTATCTAAGGCGTGAACGGGGAAGGGCACATCAACGGGAACGATGGGGATCCATAAACTATGGGCAAATGATCTGTCAATAAAATTCCCAGCCGCGCCTGAATCGACGAGCGCCTTATGCTGGGAATGCGGGGAAAACTCAGGAAAAGTAACAAACAAAAACATGTGTGTAACAGAGGGTTCTGGGTGAGAATGGTGCCTTCTCACCTGGGGTGATGCTAGAGTGCCCTGCCTGCTGCCTCGAACCCTATTGATTATATTATGTGGTTATGTTATGTGGTTATGTTATGTGGTTATGTTATGTTATGTGGTTATGTTATTGATTATATTATGTGGTTGTTATGTGGTTATATTATGTGGTTATGTTATTGGCTATATTATGTGGTTATGTTATTGATTATATTATGTGGTTATATTATGTGGTTATGTTATTGGTTATATTATGTGGTTATATTATGTGGTTATGTTATATTATGTGGTTATATTATTGGTTATATTATGTGGTTATGTTATTGATTATATTATGTGGTTATGTTATTGATTATATTATGCGGTTATGTTATTGGTTATATTATGTGGTTATATTATGTGGTTATGTTATATTATGTGGTTATGTTATTGATTATATTATGTGGTTATGTTATTGGTTATATTATGTGGTTATGTTATTGATTATATTATGTGGTTATGTTATTGATTATATTATGTGGTTATGTTATTGATTATATTATGTGGTTATGTTATTGATTATATTATGTGGTTATTTTATGTGGTTATGTTATGTGGTTATATTATGTGGTTATATTATGTGGTTATTTTATGTGGTTATGTTATGTGGTTATATTATGTGGTTATATTATGTGGTTATATTATGTGGTTATGATATTGGTTATATTATGTGGTTATATTATATGGTAATGTAATTTTGTTATAGTTTGTGGTTATATTATGTGGTTATGTTATGTGGTTATGTTATTGATAATATTTTGTGGTTATATTATGTGGTTATGTTATTGGTTATATTATGCGGTTATGTTATGTGGTTATGTTATGTTATGTGGTTATATCATGTGGTTATGTTATGTGGTTATGTTATTGATAATATTTTGTGGTTATATTATGTGGTTATGTTATTGGTTATATTATGCGGTTATGTTATTGGTTATATTGTGTGGTTATATTATGTGGTAATGTTATTGGTTATATATGTGGTAATGTTATTGGTTATATTATGTGGTGATGTTATTGTCCCAGTATCATGTACGGTATGACATGTTCTCCTCTCTATTGGACATAGACATGCCAGATCTACACGGAGTATACAAAACATTAAGAACATGACATAGACTGACCAACATGACATCTTTCCATGACATAGACTGACCAGGTGAATTCAGGTGAAAGCTATGAACCCTTATAGATGTAATTTGTTAAATCCACTTCAATCAGTGTAGATGAAGGGGAGGAGACAGGTTAAAGAAGGATTTTTAAGACTTGAGACAATTGAGACATGGATTGTGTGTCATTCAGAGGGTGAATGGACAAGACAACACACTGAAGTGGCCTTGAACGGGGTGTTGTAGCAGGTATCAGGCACACTGCTTTATGGCTCGTGTACCCTAAGAATCCTGAAGAAAGTACAGGGAGGGAATTTACACGGAACATGGAACAAGAAACCACGAGTAGCATACAGACATGAAACACAGAAACAGAGTCAATAATGCCTGGGGTAAGAACCAAAGGGAGTGACAGATATAGGGGAGGTAATCAGGAAGGTGATGGAGTCCAGGTGAGTCTCATTAGGAGCAGGTGCGCGTAACGATGGTGGCAGGTGTGCGTAATAATGAATAAACTGGCTACATCGAGCGCCAGAGAGGGAGAGTGGGAGTAGACGTGACAGGTTTGTGTCAAGAACTGCAACTCTGCTGGGTTTTTCACACTCAACAGTTTTCTGTTTGTATCAAGGTCCACCACCCAAAGGACATCCAGCCTACTTGACACAATTCTGGGAAGCATTGGAGTCAACATGGGCCAGCATTCCTGTGGAACGCTTTCAACACTTTGTAGCGTCCATGCCCCGACGACTTAAGCCTGTTCTCATGGCAAAAGGGGGAGGGGTGCAACTCAATACTAGGAAGGTGTTCCTAATGTTTGGTATACTCAGTGTATGAGTGACTGTGCCACTATTGTTGAATCAACATTGTTTCCACATCATTTCAACCTAAGAAATGTATGTGATGACGTTGAATCAAAGTGGAAAATGTATTCGATTAGCAAAAAGTCATCAACATAAGGGCCTTTCGTCTTTTCTTCACCAAGATTGAACCCAAATCCATTGACATGGTGACCCTTTTTGTGGATTTCACGTTGAATTCATGTTAGTCGACAACTCAACCAAATGTAAATCAAAACTAGACATTGAACTGACGTTTGTGTCCAGTGGGGGGTTCTATTGGATAGGTCACACAGTGGGAGTTAATAGACCCACCACCGCAGAACTTTCAGCCCATTTTCTCACCTCACTTTCAAGAAAAGTGTGTGTGCGTGTGTTCCCAAAACCACATTCTGCTGATAGGATTACAGGACTGCTATTTGTTTTGCAGTTAACATAGACTAATGAGTATTAATGTTGGTCCTAGGTTACTGTATGTGTGAGTCAGTGGCCGTCGGTGCCGTTTAAGATGAGGGAGGACATTTCTTTTTTTCATGAGCATGGCCTTATTTCTATTACAGCATGTTGGATGACTGTCATTCATATTCCATTCCCCCAGTTAAATATAACATCGATAAGTTTAGGCTACTACATGATACTTGATATTTCCCTATACCCATCATGAGGTTGCTACAACCTATAAATAAAAGTTTACAACGTAAATGTACACAGGTTGAGAGATGACAGACGGTGACAC
This sequence comes from Oncorhynchus kisutch, assembly GCF_002021735.2. Lineage (NCBI taxonomy): Eukaryota > Metazoa > Chordata > Actinopteri > Salmoniformes > Salmonidae > Oncorhynchus > Oncorhynchus kisutch. The sequence continues at coordinate 1,431,796 of NW_022261985.1, forward strand.
ATGGACAGACAGTAACACATTCAATACCGCCTTGCACACTCTTGCCTGCATCTACAGTAGCTGATCTAGGGTGTAATCATTAGTCCAACAGTTGCAAACAAGTGTTTTTATTGGGCAAACAAGTGTTTTTTTTAAAAACATATTCAAGTATGTTTATCCCCGTTTTGTTCCGTTTGCTTCCGTTTAAGAAATGTTTCTCAACAGAATTGGCGGAATGAATACACCCCTGATCACACGTAAACACAGTTCAGTTTCATAGCAGCCACGTTGTATTCCTTTTCGAAAATATGCGCTCTCCTCTCAACTTTTCCCTTCACTTCTGGACAACAATGCACAACATAACAACTGTATGTGACCAGGCGAAAAAACCTTTCAAAGCAAAACCATATCATAACCATTACATACAGCCTACATCATTGTCACCATATTAGCTAAAGTAATGTCATAGTCAACATAGATAATAGAACTAACACGTTAGTAAAACAGCTACAATCATGCAGTACAGTGTACAGTCAGTAAGCAATTTAGCAGTTACACCGGTGGGCCGTGGTTGCAACATGTCAGTTCATATGCAAGCTCTGATAGGTTGGAGGACGTCCTCCGGATGTAGTTATAATTATTGTGTATCTCGATGGAAGAGGGGGGAGAACCATGAAGTCAATGTACCCAGAGGAGGATGGAAGCTGCCGTGCTACCGTACAGAGTGCTGTTGAGTCTACTGTAGAACTTAATTATTTGGTGACGTGAATATATAGTATAATTTTACTTAAAATGATAACTTTGAAATGTTTCACTATTTTTATTTTTATAAAATTCACTGAGGAGGATGGTCCTCCCCTTACTCCTCTGAGAAGCCTCCACTGGTGTGAGTGTGTGTGGAGACAGAGAGAACGTGTTGCTATATCACATGTCTATATCAGGAGTCTACCTCACCACCCTGGGCTTAGGAGAGGGATCTATGTCTCAGAGGTGCTCACACGATAAACACTGAAATGCATCTTACTCTACACATACACACTGAAATATACATTACTCTATACACACTGAAATATACCTTACTCTATACACACTGAAATATACCTTACACTATACACACTGAAATATACCTTAATCTACACATACACACTGAAATAATCCTTACTCTATACACACTGACATATACCTTACTCTATCCACACTGAAATATACCTTACTCTACACATACACACTGAAATATACCTTACACTATACACACTGAAATATAATTTACCCTACACACACTGAAATATACCTTACTCTACACACACTGAAATATACCTTACCCTACACACACTGAAATATACCTTACTCTATACACACTGACATATACCTTACTCTATACACACTGAAATATACCTTACACCATACACACTGAAATATACCTTACACTATACACACTGAAATATACCTTACTCTATACACACTGAAATATACCTTACACCATACACACTGAAATATACCTTACACCATACACACTGAAATATACCTTACACCATACACACTGAAATATACCTTACACCATACACACTGAAATATACCTTACACTATACACACTGAAATATACCTTACACCATACACACTGAAATATACCTTACACCATACACACTGAAATATACCTTACACCATACACACTGAAATATACCTTACACCATACACACTGAAATATACCTTACACCATACACACTGAAATATACCTTACACCATACACACTGAAATATACCTTACACCATACACACTGAAATATACCTTACACCATACACACTGAAATATACCTTACACTATACATACAAATCAAATATTTGTTATTTTGTCACATGCTCCAAATACACGGAAGTATTTTTTTATTTTTTTATTTTACCTTTATTTATACAGGTTTTCCTCATTGAGATAACATCTCTTTTCCAAGAGAGACCTGGTCCAATAGCAGCAGGGGGAACAGCATTTCAGACAAAACAACTTACATACACTAACACACACTACATACACTAACACACACTACATACACTAACATACACTACATACACTAACACACACTACATACACTAACACACACTACATACACTAACACACACTACATACACTAACACACACTACATACACTAACACACACTACATACACTAACACACACTACATACACTAACACACACTACATACACTAACACACACTACATACACTAACACACACTACATACACTAACACACACTACATACACTAACACACACTACATACACTAATACACACTACATACACTAACACACACTACATACACTAACACACACTACATACACTAACACACACTACAGACACTAACACACACTACATACACTAACACACACTACATACACTAACACACACTACATACACTAACACACACTACATACACTAACACACACTACATACACTAACACACACTACATACACTAACACACACTACATACACTAACACACACTACATACACTAACACACACTACATACACTAACACACACTACATACACTAACACACACTACATACACTAACACACACTACATACACTAACACACACTACATACACTAACACACACTACATACACTAACACACACTACATACACTAACACACACTACATACACTAACACACACTACATACACTAACACACACTACATACACTAACACACACTACATACACTAACACACACTACATACACTAACACACACTACATACACTAACACACACTACATACACTAACACACACTACATACACTAACACACACTACATACACTAACACACACTACATACACTAACACACACTACATACACTAACACACACTACATACACTAACACACACTACATACACTAACACACACTACATACACTAACACAACATTAAACACAACTATAAACACACATACAGTACAACAAAAACATTTTATGTTAAAAACATGAAAGTCTTTACTAAAAACAGCTGGCCTAAAAACAAGTACACTTTTCTATGATATATACATCGATCAAGTGTTTAATCTCCACCAACGAAACTAGATCATCAAATTTTTAAATGTTCAGGAGATAATTCCAGGACCACGGAGCTAAGTAACTAAAACTATTTCTACCGTGACCTGTTCTAAGTTTTGGTACTGTTAGAAGCAAATGAGAATGGGACCGTAATTGATATTTATTTACCGACCTGGCTAAAAAATAACAGAGATAAAATGGCATTTGATGCAATATTGCCTTTTAAATCAGTGTATACCAGTGTTTAAGCCTACGCAAGGTCAATGACGACCAGCCAACAGCGCTGTAGAGATCACAATGATGTGTTAGACGTTTTTAATTTGTAATGAACCTGAGGGCTGCAGGATACACTGAATCAAGTGCTCTCAGGGTCGTGGTTGAGGCCTGCATATATATAACATCACTCAAATCTAAAACCGCCAGTAATGTACATCGTACCAGCTCCTTCCTGGCCTCAAAAGAAAAACAAGCCTTATGCAGGTGATAAAAACCTATTTTCAGCTTGAGCTTCCTTATCAAGTTCTCTACATGCACAGTGAATCTCAGCTTATCATCAACCCACACACACAAATATTTGTACACTTTAACTTGCTCAATAGTATGTCCAGCCAATGTAGCAATGACATAATTAGTAACATACCTGGCATTTGAAAATACCATGCATTTTGTTATACCTGAATTTAGAACCAGCTTTAAATCATACTGCAGGGTAGCCTAGTGGTTAGAGCGTTGGACTAGTAACCGGAAGGTTGCAAGTTCAAACCCCTGAGCTGACAAGGTACAAATCTGTCGTTCTGCCCCTGAACAGGCAGTTAACCCACTGTTCCTAGGCCGTTGAAAATAAGAATTTGTTCTTAACTGACTTGCCTGGTTAAATAAAGGTTAAAAAAATATATATACAGATTCTATTGTATGATGTTAAATGCTCTTTGGGCATTTTCAAAATCCAAAGATAAACTACTACCACTTGAATAAAGAACAGTATCATCTGCATAAAAATGAACATCAACTGTTTCAATAAGATCCCCAATGTTGTTGATATACAAAATGAACACCAGTGGGCTCAACATAGAACCTTGTGGAACACCTGAACACACCTCTATGGACTCAGATTTACAACCATCCGCCATTACACATTGTGTACGACTTGATAGGTAATTTATAAACCAATCTAAAGCATGACCAGTAATTCCACAACATTTTAACCTTTGCACTAACACAGCATGGTCCATGGTGTCAAAAGCCTTCGACAAATCAATAAAGACAGACACACAATGTAACTTCTTATCAAGAGCACAGTGGATGTCATTTAAATCAGCAATGTTCAGCAATGTTGCTGAAACAGTGCTGTGGCCAGACCTAAAACCTGATTGCATTCCATTTAAGATGTTGTTTTCTTGGAAGTAGGCCTTTAGCTGACTACTAACTAATGACTCCAGTACCTTTGACAGACAATTTTGATATGGGTCGACTAGCGAAGGATCTCCACCTTTCAGGAGAGGCAGTACAACAGCAGATTTCCATAACTTGGGGATTTCCTTAACATCAAGCGTAAGGTTAAAATACATGTTAAGGGGGGGCAATGATGTCTGCAGTTAGGTATAGGAAGCGGGGGTCTAGTTCATCAGGGCCAGGGGATTTTTTACCATCTATTTCTTTCAGGGCTTTACACACTTCTGAAACAGAGAAGGATGAAAAGGAGAACCTGGTGAAGGAGTGCACAGGGGTGTCAGGTAAATTCATAGGGGGCTCAATTATACCTTTGACTTTTCAAATAAACTGCCTGCATCTAAAAAATGCTGATTCAAGGCTTTCAGAATGGAGGTTCTCTCAGTTACAATCTGTGTGTCTACCAACAATTGTTTGGGAAGCTGTGTGTCTTTTTTGCACTCCAAACACTTCACTACTTTCCAAATTTTGGATGGATTATTTCAATTACGCGAAGTAGATTTCAGGGAGTGGTCTGCTTTAAATCCATTCAATGCTAGATACATCATGTAAAAACCCATGAATATAAAACCGCTCTCAGTTTCTTTTCGTAATAACACGTGGATATTTCTTAGCAATTTTGCCATCTCTCACACAGGCAATAGCACAGTGTGAGAGCACAGCAAAAATACCAGAAACATTAAAACGATGAGGAGTCGATTTGTGTCTATGTAACACACACACACACACACACACACACACACACACACACACACACACACACACACACACACACACACACACACACACACACACACACACACACACACACACACATACACACACACACACACACACACACACACCACCCAGCTACCACCTGTGTGTGTTTCTAGTGCTGTGGCTGCCTGCAGTAACTCCCACTGCTCAGCCCTTGAACTCCCTCCTCCTCCCTCCCTCCCTTCTCCCTCCGCTCCACAGTTTGACATTTATTAATATCTGGGACGGTGTTGCTTGAGGTGGGGGGTTGTTTAATGGTAATGAGCCTTGGGCATGTGTCTCAGTTATTTATAAAGTGTTTTGTGCTCAAGGGTACCACACACTCCCCCTCTATCCTGTTTCACCCAGCTCCATTTGAAGAGGACACACACACATGCTTTCCAAGGTTCGCTCAAAGAAGTAAAGAGAGGGGGGGGGTGAACCCACATGCATACAGGATGGAATATTCTAAGCTTAGAGAGAGATTCTAGTCATTCAGTCATCAAAACAGAGTAAACCAAATCCTTTTGTTGCAATGCAAAAGAACATGCAGTCCCAATCCATCCAATCCGCCCTTTATAGGATCAGTTCAGCCATATTGGCCCAGTGAGGCTGTGTTGGATTTAGTAGAGAAGAAGGCAGCTATAGGGGGAAAATAGGTCAGTATTGAGAGATATGCTCCAATTAGGGAGCAGCCTAAAAAAGCCATTATTGAAAAGTGACCTGAAGATTTGATGACAATGATGACAAGATGGCATCTCCCCCCCTGTACCTCCTTTTTTTCTCCAAATGACAAATGGTGAATGAATGATAAAAAACTGCTACATGAGACAAGTGAACATGTTAGCTGTTTTGACAGAGCTGTGGTGGGCTGTGTGAAAGTGGCACGTGTCAAAAGGCTGGGTCGTACATGAAGAAACGCTGCTTTGATATTTGAACGATAAAATCAGATTATCACACGATTATGAGTCAGTGGCTGTGTAAAACCATTCTATCTGATCTTGCACTGTATACATTCCATCAGACTTTAGTGCTGCTGTAACATCAAGACACATGTTGCCCATTCACTGAAGTGCTCTTAAACACTCAGTCCTTATTGGTGTTCTATGTATAAGTCTGTATACAACGGTATGGGGTCTGCTGATTTGATGTGCCCTGTAGGGTTCCACAGTCATCGTGCTCAGTCATATTCATATTCCCCTCTGGGGTGTGTGTGTGAGCGGGGGAGGGGGTGTGTGGGTGTGTGTATGCTTTTGTGTGACGTAGAGACAAATGTATCCATGCGTCTATGTGTCTGCTTCGGCACACATGAAAGGATACATTTTTGAGATGACAACAGAATCCTCGCTCCCCCAACCTCCTGTTGCCGTGACACAGCTTCCCGTGACATCCCAAGGTGCAACTGGGGTTTAATTTGAAGTGGTCTGGTCCAAGGGCGCTGCAGTGGTGGACTCATCGCTGATGACTCGTCAGTCATTGTCACCGGGTCAAATGTTCAATCAGGAGGACCTTGCTCACGTCATGTCCAATCAGATTGATGGGTGATCTCTCATTTTCTTTCTGACGGCACTGGATTGAGCTGCTTTCCTTCCTCACTGTCACCAGTGCTAAGCTACGCTTCATCTCTTCTCCGGCCTGAGTCTGGCCACGATACTTCGTCCACATCACAAGATAGGTTTTCTCTTGCCAAACATCGATGGAAGAATCTCCTAGCATGGCATATCCAACCTTGGACAGAGGCAACCTCTATGCCCCCACATAGACCATATTTATAATTGCAGTCTCTTGTACATCTGTAAATAAGTGTCCTCGTCCTCCATGATGTCTTTGCCTTTCCACTCTGTACAGAATTCAAACACAGTATGTGTTCAGCATAGGAACTGTAAACAATGTACAAAAAAATGTAGTACAGCATGATAACCAACCTTATTCATTTAATGCAGTGCAGTAAATGGATGGCTTAGAGTTACAAATGTTTATGCAATACTATGAAGTCATACGTATTTTACAGTACATTACTGTAATGCTAAAATAGTCATTAGATAGTTGCATACCTGTTCTCATTTCTGAAGGTTCGAATTATGGACGCCACTGTCAATTGACTCAAATTGGGCTGGACTCTCAGTCCAGCCTCTCTCATGGTCAAACCGTGGTTGATCACATGATCAACAAAGTTTGCCCAAATCTCATTAGAGATGCCTCTCCTTCCTTCTTTTCTTTGCCCTCATCCTCTTCCTCTCCCTCCTACTCCTCTTGCTCTCTGTCCATTGTTGGCATCCATTGTTCAAAACAGGTAATCTGACCTTTGACCTATTTATAGGCCTATACTACAGTAAAACAGTGATTGGTTAGTGATCAGTTAAGCTATTAGTGTTTGCACATGTGAGGACTGTGTGTGTGACCTGGTGAATACGTGTAGCATTTTGATTGGTTGTGTTTGGAAAAGGAAAGCAAGTCATTTCCTGTTAGATTTTTGTGTTTTAGGTTGAGAATTGTGTGTAGTATTTTGAAAAAAGTGTTTTATGCAATTGACAACTGAGTCAAAGGCTGAGAAATAGCTTATGGTTTTTCACATTTGGTGTGTAGTTTTGCACTTTGAGTGAGAGGTTTCAAAAATCATGTGACATGAAAAGATTTTGTGTGTAAGCAGTTGGAAAAAACTATAAACAAATCAAAATGTATTTTATATTTTATATTCTTCGAAGTAGCCGTCCTTTGCCTTGATGACAGCTTTTCACACTCTTGACATTCTCTCAACCAGCTTCTAAAAGCATAATTCCACGTTCACATTATGGGATATTGTGTGTAGGCCAGTAACACACCAATTTCAATTTACATTTTTTTCCAATTGCTAACACACTAAAATGAAATGCACAGCACAATTATTTAAACTGACACACAGAGAGCAAAACCTCTTCTCAAGTCTCCAAAAGTCTAAACACATTTTCTGCTTTACGCACATTTTGCAATTCAAAATGGCACTTTCTAAATGCACTGCACACGGTTCTCTGCATAAGACACAACAATCTGACATAAAGTCACATGTTTGCCATTTCAAAACACTGCCATTCAAAATGACACTACATGAGCCAATACACTACATTGGCCAATACATGTGCCACCTGGCCAAACACCTCAATGGTTAATTGTTACCACTTCAATCAGGAAGTAAGCACTACGAAAAGACCACACCACCTTTGGTTTTACAACAACAATGGAAGAGGGAGGGTGAGAATGAGAGGGGAAGGAGGAGTGAGAGGTAGGGGTAGAGCTGGTAGAGGAGTTCATGGCCAAAGAAGACAACAACTTTCAAATGAAATCAGAGCAACCTTGGTTGATCATGTCATCAACCATGGGCTGACAATGCGAGAGGCTGGACAGAGAGTGCAGCCCAACTTGAGCCGTTTTACTGTCGCATGTGTCATCTGGGGATTTAGAATGGAGTACAGGTATGTAACCTAAATTTCTTTCACACTATGTAATGCACCCCATGTCATAGTGTATCAGTTGGGTGACACCTGTTTACTTCATGAATGGCTGATGTCATACACTACTGCACACATTTCCTGTAGAATTGTCCAAGCTCAAAATATTATTATTATGTTTTTCTAAAGGACTGAGAGAGCCAACCATGGTGGAGGAAGAGGCCACATGTTCACCGGGGTTCAGAAAGCTAACATTGTAAACTTGGTTTTGGAAAATAATGAAATCAGATTACGATAAATTCAAAGCCACATCATCTAAGACAACACCATATTCAACAACATTCAACGAGTCAGTCTGTCCACATTGGCTCGCATTCTCACGCGAAACCAAATCAGAATGAAACAACTTTATAAGGTGCCGTTTGAGAGAAACTCTCAAAGAAACCAAGAGGTCAGACGACCATATATGGATGTAAGTACAATATTGACTGCTGTCAAAGAACCCGGTACGTTGTAGTTTGGGACAACGTGAGCTTTCATCGTGCAGCACCAGTCCAAAACTGGTTTGCTGACCACCCACCATTTCTCGTGCAAAACCTCCCACCACACTCACCATTTCTGAACCCAATAGAAGAGTTGTTTTCGGCACGGCGGTGGAAGGTATACGTGGAAGGTATACGTGGAAGGTATACGTGGAAGGTATACGACCGGCAGCCCTTTGTGCGCAGGCCTCTTGTACAGGCTATGGAAGAGGCATGTGATGAGATTGATGTGGGTGCGATCCAGGGATGGATAAGGCACTCAAGGCACTTCTTCCCTCGATGTCTGGCAAGGGAAGATATTGCCTGTGATGTGGACGAGGCGTTGTGGCCAGACCCAGCTGTGATGTGGACGAGGCGTTGTGGCCAGACCCAGCTGTGCGGCAAGATGCTGCCTAATTATTTTTCTTGCCTCTTTTTTCTAGATATTTTTTCTGCAATTTTCTTTTTCAGTTTACTGTTTTTTTGTGAGCATATTTTTGTTCAGTCCAATGTAAATATATCTGCTGTGCATAGGCTGTTTCAACAGCATGTGTATGTATCTGCAAATATTTCTGTGCATCTGAATAATTTTCTACAATTGTAACTATTTTAGTATTATGGCAAAGCATACTAAAGATGAGAGGGATTTTCATTATGCCCAACAGTGTGTAGTTGGTTAGACAAACATCTGGTAATATGAATGAAGTGTGGGCCATTTCATGCTAATGTTTGATTTTGATAATGCTATAAGTAGTTTTTGTTGCAGTGCTTCATGTTGCAGGATATAAGAGGTATTTTGCAGTTTGGGTGTGTGGTTTTGGTTGCAGTGCTTCATGTTGCAGGATATAAGAGGTCTTTTGCAGTTTGGGTGTGTGGTTTTGGTTGCAGGGCTTCATGTTGCAGGATATAAGAGGTATTTTGCAGTTTGGGTGTGTGGTTTTGGTTGCAGGGCTTCATGTTGCAGGATATAAGAGGTATTTTGCAGTTTGGGTGTGTGGTTTTGGTTGCAGGGCTTCATGTTGCAGGATATAAGAGGTCTTTTGCAGTTTGGGTGTGTGGTTTTGGTTGCAGGGCTTCATGTTGCAGGATATAAGAGGTCTTTTGCAGTTTGGGTGTGTGGTTTTGGTTGCAGTGCTTCATGTTGCAGGATATAAGAGGTATTTTGCAGTTTGGGTGTGTGGTTTTGGTTGCAGTGCTTCATGTTGCAGGATATAAGAGGTCTTTTGCAGTTTGGGTGTGTGGTTTTGGTTGCAGGGCTTCATGTTGCAGGATATAAGAGGTCTTTTGCAGTTTGGGTGTGTGGTTTTGTGAGTTGTGTTAAGTATTTTGATAAAACCAGTCTAGTTTGCAAAATTGTCTTTTGGCAATTGGGAAAACTGTAATCCATTTTAAATTCAGGCTGTAACGCAACAAAATGTGGAAAAAGTCAATGGATGTGAATTGTTTCTGAAAGCTCTGTAGGTAGGATGAGGCTTGACTAGAATACAGTATATACACATAAAGTGGGGGAAACAGTATGTAAACATTATTAAAGTGACCAGTGTTCAATGACTCTATGTACATAGGGCAAAGCAGTCTTTAAGGTGCAGGTTAGAGTACCGGGTAGAGGATGGCTAGTAACTGTGACTAAGGTTCAGGGCATGGTACGGGGCGGAGGCCGGGTAGTGGTGACTGTTTACCAGTCTGATTGCCTGGAGATAGAAGCTGTTTAGTAGCTGTTTGGTGATGCGTTGGGCTGACTGCACCACCCTCTGGAGAGCCCTGCGGTTGCGGATGGTGTAATTGCTGTACCAGGCGGTGATATAGCCTGATAGGATGCTCTCAGTGGTGCATCTGTAGAAGTTTGTGAGGTTCTTAGTGGCCAAGCCAAATTTCTTCAGTCTCCTGAGGTTGAAGAGGCACTGATGTGCCTTCTTCATCACATTGTTTGTGTGAATGGACCATTTAAGGTTGTCAGTGATGTGCACGCCGACCAACTTGAAGGTTTTGACCCTCTCCTCTGCGGCCCCATCGATGTGGATGGAGGCGTGCTTTCTCTGCTGTCTCCAGTAGTCCATGATCAGCTCCTTCGTTTTGTTGACTTTGAGGGAGAGCTTATTTTCCTGGCACCGGGCTATCACCTCCTCCCTGTAGGCTGTCTCGTCATTGTTGGTAATCAGGCCTACCACTGTTGTGTCGTCAGCAAACTTGATGATTGAGTTGGAAGTGTGCGTGGCCACGCAGTCATGGGTGAACAGGGAGTACAGGAGGGGGTTGAGCATTTCCATCCCACAGGTATGTTGAGATATAGACCCTACAGACGGTTGACCCCAGATATACACTGAACAAAAAATATAAACACAACATGAAACAATTTCAAAGATTTTACTGAGTTACAGTTCATATAAGGAAATCAGTCAATTGAAATAAATAAATTAGGTCCTAATCTATGGATTTCACATGACTGGGGATACAGATATGCATCTGTTGGTCACAGATACCTTTAAAAAAAGGTAGGGGCGTGGATCAGAAAACCAGTCAGTATCTGGTGTGACCACCCTTTGCCTCATGCAGCGCCACATATCTCCTTCACATAGAGTTGATCAGGCTGTGGATTGCGGCTTGTGGAATATTGTCTCACTCCTCTTCAATGGCTGTCCTAAGTTGCTGGATATTGCCGGGAACTGGAACACGTTGTCGTACACGTCGATCCATCCCAAACATGCTCAATGGGTGATATGTCTGGTGAGAACTGGGACATTTTCAGCTTCCAGGAATTGTGTACAGATCCTTGCAACATGTATTATCGTGCTGAAACATGAGGTGATGGTGGTGGATGAATGTCAAGACAATGGGTCTCAGGATCTCTTTATGTTATCTCTGTGCATTCAAATGACCACCGATAAAATGCAATTGTGTTCGTTGTCCGTAGCTTATGCCTGCCCAAACCATAATCCCACCACCACCATGGGGCACTCTGTTCACAACGTTGACATCAGGAAATCGCTCGCCCACATGACACTATACACGTGGTCTGCAGTTGTGAGGCCGGTTGGACGTACTGCCACAAACCCATTCTATCCATTCTATTTCTATGCATTTAATCCTATCTGATAGCCAAAATCTGGATCGATAACATTAGAAAAATTGGATCCTGGAGCTCGATTTGTTCAGAGGACCCCTTGTAGGCCCCATGTTGGGGGCACGCCGCTGGCAACTCCAGCCACAGGATGCATCCGGCCTCTGCCCTTTCCTAATCCCTGTCTATCATCTCCCCCGTCTGACTGTACCAAACACACACGTGTGCCCACAGACACACTCACACACACGTGCACACAAATATCCCCACTTTTGAAGCTCAACATCAAGAGTATTTGTGAATTATTTTATTTTTTATCTGTCCTTTATTTTCCCTGTTCTCTCTCTCTCTCTCTCTCTCTCTCTCTCTCTCTCTCTCTCTCTCCTCTCTCTCTCTCTCTCTCTCTCTCTCTCTCTCTCTCTCTCTCTCTCTCTCTCTCTCTCTCTCTCACTCTCTCTCTCTCTCTCTCTCTCTCTCTCTCTCTCTCTCTCACTCACTCACTCTCACCCAGAAACAGCTGAGTCGTGATTGATGGGTCCTATTGTGTTGCCAATTCTCCATAGATTTCCTCCCAGACTGGCAGGTTCACATGTCTTGCTGCCAGACCACCTATATAATCACACAAACTATTTCCACCCCATCTTGCTTTTCTGAGGCATCGGCCCACCCTGCCCACTCTCTCGCTAAAATGACATTGCCTAGGTGCTTCCAAAATCGATGGGCATTTAGAAGTGTAGAACATTTTAATTAAATAGATTGAATTTTTGAGGGGAGGGAGGGGTCCCCCCCCCCCCCCACACACACACACACACAACCGCAGTGCACATACCCACAACACACACACCTTCAATTTGGGCTGGGTTGGGAGAGAACAGGAGGTCAGGAAGTAGAATGGTTCCACTCTGCTTCATTCTTCCCCATTTCCTCCCATCTCCCATGACATTGCATGGCAATGAATGTGTGTGCAAACGCAATTTAATTTTATGAGCTCGCATTATCAACAGTGGAGCGCAGGGACAGAATGCTGTCATCACATGGTCAGAAGGTAAGGATGTTTGACAGTAGCCTGGCTATGATAACAGATGGGGAGGGGTAGAGAATGTGTGTGTGTGTGTGTGTGTGTGTCGGCGGTTGGTTCTTCTATCCTTGTAGGGACCTAAAGTCCCCACAAGGATAGTAAAACAAATAAAAGTATCCCTCCTGGGGACATTTCCCACTTCCCCATGAGGACAAATGCTATTTAATGCTTAGGAGTTAGTACATGTTGCCGGTCCCCACAAAGAAAAGGCTATTTCTAGGGGGTTTAGTGTTTAGAATTAGAGTTAAGGTTAGGGTTAAGGTTAGATTTTGATTTAAGGTTAGGGTTGAGGTTGAGGTTAGGGTTGGGGCAGCGATCCCAAGGGGTGCAGTTTTAGTTTTTTGCCCTAATACTACACAGCTGATTCAAATGATCAAAGCTGAACGATTAGTTGATTAGTTGAATCAGCTGTGTAGTGCTAGGGCAAAAAACAAAATGGGCACCCCTTGGACATTCCCAGCCTAGGCCTCAGATCCTGGGCTCGATTTGTTCAGAGGACCCCCAGTAGCCCCATGTTGGGGACACACCACTGGCAACTCCAGCCACAGGATGCATCTAGCCTCTGCCCTTTCCTAATCCCTTGCTCTATCATCTCCCCCATCTGACACACCTTCCTCTCTGCCCCTCTTTCCACTTTTGAAGCTCAACATCAAGAGGCTGTCAAAGCTTTTATTAATGAGAGCTCTGTTAGTGTTTATGTATTTGTCTAACTGTCCTTTATTATTTTTTCTCTCTCTCTCTCTCTCTCTCTCTCTCTTCTCTCTCTCTCTCTCTCTCTCTCTCTCTCTCTCTCTCTCTCTCTCTCTCTCTCTCTCTCTCTCTCTCTCTCTCTCTCTCTCCTCTCTCTCTCTCTCTCTCTCTCTCTCTCTCTCTCTCTCTCTCTCTCTCTCTCTCTCTCTCTCTCTCTCTCTCTCTCTCTCTCTCTCTCTCTCTCTCTCTCTCTCTCTCTCTCTCTCTCTCTCTCTCTCTCTCTCTCTCTCTCTCTCTCTCTCTCTCTCTCTCTCTCTCTCTCTCTCTCTCTCTCATCGGTCCCTCTCTTCCTCTCACCCATAAACAGCAGGAGTCGTTGATTGATGCATCCTATCGTGCTGCCAATTCTCAATCGATTTCCTCCCAGGCTGGCAGGTTTACACGTCTTGCTGCCACCTATATAATCACACAAAGTATGATGGAAATCCGGTTATTTTCGCCCCGGGTGCTTTTCTGACGCATCGGCCCACCCTGCCCACTCTGCAATGACATCGGCCCACCCTGCCCACTCTGCAATGACATCGGCCACCCTTACCACTCTCTGCAATGACATCGGCCCACCCTGCCCCACTCTGCAATGACATCGGCCCACCTGCCCCACTCTGCAATGACATCGGCCCACCCTTACCCTCTCTGCAATGACATCGGCCCACCCTTACCCTCTCTGCAATGACATCGGCCCACCCTTACCCTCTCTGCAATGACATCGGCCCACCCTTACCCTCTCTGCAATGACATCGGCCCACCCTGCCCTCTCTGCAATGACATCGGCCCACCCTTACCCTCTCTGCAATGACATCGGCCCACCCTGCCCTCTCTGCAATGACATCGGCCCACCCTTACCCTCTCTGCAATGACATCGGCCCACCCTTACCCTCTCTGCAATGACATCGGCCCACCCTGCCCTCTCTGCAATGACATCGGCCCACCCTTACCCTCTCTGCAATGACATCGGCCCACCCTTACCCTCTCTGCAATGACATCGGCCCACCCTTACCCTCTCTGCAATGACATCGGCCCACCCCTTACCCTCTCTGCAATGACATCGGCCCACCCTTACCCTCTCTGCAATGACATCGGCCCACCCTTACCCTCTCTGCAATGACATCGGCCCACCCTGCCCTCTCTGCAATGACATCGGCCCACCCTTACCCTCTCTGCAATGACATCGGCCCACCCTGCCCTCTCTGCAATGACATCGGCCCACCCTTACCCTCTCTGCAATGACATCGGCCCACCCTTACCCTCTCTGCAATGACATCGGCCCACCCTTACCCTCTCTGCAATGACATCGGCCCACCCTGCCCTCTCTGCAATGACATCGGCCCACCTTACCCTCTCTGCAATGACATCGGCCAACCTTACCCACTCTGCAATGACATCGGCCCACCCTGCCCACTCTGCAATGACATCGGCCCACCCTTACCCTCTCTGCAATGGCATCGGCCCACCCTTACCCTCTCTGCAATGGCATCGGCCCACCCTTACCCTCTCTGCAATGACATCGGCCCACCCTGCCCTCTCTGCAATGACATCGGCCCACCCTTACCCTCTCTGCAATGACATCGGCCCACCCTTACCCTCTCTGCAATGACATCGGCCCACCCTTACCCTCTCTGCAATGACATCGGCCCACCCTTACCCTCTCTACAATGACATCGGCCCACCCTTACCCTCTCTGCAATGACATCGGCCCACCCTTACCCACTCTGCAATGACATCGGCCCACCCTTACCCTCTCTGCAGTGACATCGGCCCACCCTTACCCTCTCTGCAATGACATCGGCCCACCCTGCCCTCTCTGCAATGACATCGACCCACCCTTACCCTCTCTGCAATGACATCGGCCCACCCTTACTCTCTCTGCAATGACATCGGCCCACCCTTACCCTCTCTGCAATGACATCACCTAGGTGCTTCCAAATCGATGGCCATTTAGAAGTGTGGATTGTGTTAATTAAATAGATGGAGTTTTTTTTATGGGAGGGAGGCAGAAGGGGAGGGAGGAGGGGGATGGTGGAGGGTGACCTATTGGGGTCCCCCCACACACACCTTCAATTTGGACTGGTCTTGGGAGAGGACTGAGGACAGGAGGACAGGAGATAGAACGGTCCCAATCTGCTTTATTGTTCCTTCCTCTCACCAGAGCCCACATGTCCTCTTCCTCTCACCAGAGCCCACATGTCCTCTTCCTCTCACCAGAGCCCACATGTCCTCTTCCTCTCACCAGAGCCCACATGTCCTCTTCCTCTTACCAGAGCCCACATGTCCTCTTCCTCTCACCAGAGCCCACATGTCCTCTTCCTCTCACCAGAGCCCACATGTCCTCTTCCTCTCACCAGAGCCCACATGTCCTCTTCCTCTCACCAGAGCCCACATGTCCTCTTCCTCTCACCAGAGCCCACATGTCCTCTTCCTCTCACCAGAGCCAACATGTCCTCTTCCTCTCACCAGAGCCCACATGTCCCCTTCCTCTCACCAGAGCCCACATGTCCTCTTCCTCTCACCAGAGCCCACATGTCCTCTTCCTCTCACCAGAGCCCACATGTCCTCTTCCTCTCACCAGAGCCCACATGTCCTCTTCCTCTCACCAGAGCCCACATGTCCTCTTCCTCTCACCAGAGCCCACATGTCCTCTTCCTCTCACCAGAGCCAACATGTCCTCTTCCTCTCACCAGAGCCAACATGTCCTCTTCCTCTCACCAGAGCCCACATGTCCTCTTCCTCTCACCAGAGCCCACATGTCCTCTTCCTCTCACCAGAGCCCACATGTCCTCTTCCTCTCACCAGAGCCCACATGTCCTCTTCCTCTCACCAGAGCCCACATGTCCTCTTCCTCTCACCAGAGCCCACATGTCCTCTTCCTCTCACCAGAGCCCACATGTCCTCTTCCTCTCACCAGAGCCCACATGTCCTCTTCCTCTCACCAGAGCCCACATGTCCTCTTCCTCTCACCAGAGCCCACATGTCCTCTTCCTCTCACCAGAGCCCACATGTCCTCTTCCTCTCACCAGAGCCCACATGTCCTCTTCCTCTCACCAGAGCCAACATGTCCTCTTCCTCTCACCAGAGCCAACATGTCCTCTTCCTCTCACCAGAGCCCACATGTCCTCTTCCTCTCACCAGAGCCCACATGTCCTCTCGGCCATCCTCTTCCTCTCACCAGAGCCCACATGTCCTCTTCCTCTCACCAGAGCCCACATGTCCTCTTCCTCTCACCAGAGCCCACATGTACTCTTCCTCTCACCAGAGCCCACATGTCCTCTTCCTCTCACCAGGAGCCCACATGTCCTCCTTCCTCTCACCAGAGCCCACATGTCCTCTTCCTCTCACCAGAGCCCACATGTCCTCTTCCTCTCACCAGAGCCCACATGTCCTCTTCCTCTCACAGAGCCCACATGTCCTCTTCCTCTCACCAGAGCCCACATGTCCTCTTCCTCTCACCAGAGCCCACATGTCCTCTTCCTCTCACCTGAGCCCACATGTCCTCTTCCTCTCACCAGATCCCACATGTCCTCTTCCTCTCACCAGAGCCCACATGTCCTCTTCCTCTCACCAGAGCCCACATGTCCTCTTCCTCTCACCAGAGCCCACATGTCCTCTTCCTCTCACCAGAGCCCACATGTCCTCTTCCTCTCACCAGAGCCCACATGTCCTCTTCCTCTCACCAGAGCCCACATGTCCTCTTCCTCTCACCAGAGCCCACATGTCCTCTTCCTCTCACCAGAGCCCACATGTCCTCTTCCTCTCACCTGAGCCCACATGTCCTCTTCCTCTCACCAGATCCCACATGTCCTCTTCCTCTCACCAGAGCCCACATGTCCTCTTCCTCTCACCAGAGCCAACATGTCCTCTTCCTCTCACCAGAGCCCACATGTCCTCTTCCTCTCACCAGAGCCCACATGTCCTCTTCCTCTCACCAGAGCCCACATGTCCTCTTCCTCTCACCTGAGCCCACATGTCCTCTTCCTCTCACCAGATCCCACATGTCCTCTTCCTCTCACCAGAGCCCACATGTCCCCTTCCTCTCACCAGAGCCCACATGTCCCCTTCCTCTCACCAGAGCCCACATGTCCTCTTCCTCTCACCAGAGCCCACATGTCCCCTTCCTCTCACCAGAGCCCACATGTCCCCTTCCTCTCACTAGAGCCGATGTGTCACGACTGGCTTGTCAAAGTGCTGGTCATTATAAGAGTGTGATGTCGGAAGCTCCCACAGTAGCTTTGAGTTAGGACTTCAGCAGTCTCAGGAGATATGGATCCAGACAGCTGTGCGACTAGTACAGTACTGCTATGTCAGGACAGCTGTACGACTGGTACAGTACTGCTATGTCAGGACAGCTGTACGACTGGTACAGTACTGCTATGTCAGGACAGCTGCAAGACTAGTACAGTACTGCTATGTCAGGACAGCTGTTAGACTGGTACAGTACTGCTATGTCAGGACAGCTGTAAGACTAGTACAGTACTGCTATGTCAGGACAGCTGTAAGACTGGTACAGTACTGCTATGTCAGGACAGCTGTAAGACTAGGACAGTACTGCTATGTCAGGACAGCTGTATGACTGGTATAGTACTGCTATGTCAGGACAGCTGTATGACTGGTATAGTACTGCTATGTCAGGACAGCTGTAAGACTAGTACAGTACTGCTATGTCAGGACAGCTGTAAGACTTGTACAGTACTGCTATGTCAGGACAGCTGTATGACTGGTATAGTACTGCTATGTCAGGACAGCTGTAAGACTGGTACAGTACTGCTATGTCAGGACAGCTGTATGACTGGTATAGTACTGCTATGTCAGGACAGCTGTAAGACTGGTACAGTACTGCTATGTCAGGACAGCTGTAAGACTAGTACAGTACTGCTATGTCAGGACAGCTGTAAGACTGGTACAGTACTGCTATGTCAGGACAGCTGTAAGACTAGTACAGTACTGCTATGTCAGGACAGCTGTAAGACTGGTACAGTACTGCTATGTCAGGACAGCTGTAAGACTGGTACAGTACTGCTATGTCAGGACAGCTGGCTCAGATCTCATTGTTGACAGCAGAAGGTCAGCAAGGTCCATAAGTAGGGTTCAGAGTTGTTCCTAGTCAGGTCACGTGGTCTAAACTCCTGGCCCTAGTGACTAATGATGATGTAATTAAATCCTACTCAAGGCCGAAGAGTTTTACCACTTGGCCACCTGCCCAGGAAAAACTGCTGACCTTGTCTATAAGGACAATACTAGGGTACTACTAGTCAAGTCTACATTTGCCCATTCAACTAAATTACACAACTGAATGAAAAATAAAGCATAAAAAGATACTGCCCCTTAGTATGACTAATCATTGGTTATCTAATTAAATCAATATTTGCAATTCCACATGAAAAAATACCATTGTATACTATGGTATAAATTCTATAGTATTCACTGTTGTGACTTTACTGTAGTATCCACTGTAGTATTTACGGTATTATACTGTAGTAATACTGTAATAAAATAACTGTAGTATACTGTGGTATTTACTGTATTGTTTTTGCGGATTGTAGTATACTTTAATATCTACTGTAGTGTTTTTCAGACATTCCTGTAGTTTTTACTGTAGTGTTTTTGTTTTATTATCTATGACATAGAAGTGGAGGCTTTCTCCTTGAGGAAACTTACTGGAGAAATACTAAAAGAGCACATTTTCCGTAGGTAGATAGGACTGTGGTCTGAACGGAGTTCAGCGTTTCTGCTCTTTTCTATAACCTGCAGGGAACACAATATATGGTCTGTACTTGGCATGTAGGTTTCTCACTTATGAGTGGCACAAATTGGGTTATGGGGAGGGAAATGGGCAGGGTATATGCAAATGAAATACTGTAGTATTTACAATAGTAAAAAAAGTGTTGTGTTTTTGCAAACATTACTATAGTATTTACTAAAGTATTCTACACTATACTACAACATTCTAAAGTAAGTACTACACATGATCGAGGGATACTACAGTGTGTAGTATAGTATTCTGCAGTATACTACAGTTTACTACGGAATTCTGTAGTAAGTACTGTAGTATTCTGTAATAAGCTGTAGGACATTGCCTTCTAGTTATTACAATTTTTCCACCATTACTCTGCTGCACTAGTGACCAGGTAATGGCCCTGTTGTTTGTTCTCCAATAAAGATTTATTAGTGTCCTTCTTGTTTGTTTTTGATGCGACGTGTCCAGGCAGGAGTCGTGTTCCGGCCACTGTGTTCTGAGAAGGGTTGGGGGAAAAGGAGGCTAGCCAGTCTCTGTATCTCTGTGTCCCACCACCTTCTCAGATTACTCACCACCCTCATATATTATTACTGGAGCCTCGTCCATTATGGATGAGCAGGTACAATGCACAAGGCTCTGCCGGAACCCAGGCTCTGCTCTCCCTTAGTTTCAGACCCATCTCTGACTCTGACCTACATACAGATGGACCGACTCCCAGGGATCTGGCACATTACAGGGCAATGAGGAGGAAGAGGAGGAATAGGAAGAGGAGGAGGAGGATGAGGGTGATGGTGATGATGATGGTCTGATGGTTACGATGGTGATCGGGATGGTGATGGTGATGATGGTCTGATGGTCATAATGATGATGGTGGTGATGATGGTCTGATGGTCATAATGGGGATGGGGATGATGTTGGGAATGATGGGAATGATGGTGATGATGGTCTGATGGTGATGATGGTCTGATGGTGATGATGGTAATAATGGTGATGGGGATGATGATGATGGTGGTGATGATGGTTATGATCATGGTGGTATTAATTTAGTAGATGCTTTAGTCCAAAGCCACATATTCATAATATGTGCCCGGTGGACATAACCCACAATCCTGGTGTTGCCATGATCCAACCAACAGAGCCTTTGGAGCCATTGCACGGTGGTGATTGTACTGTACCGACAATGATGGCAATCAGCATCATGATTATTTCTGTGAAAGCTCATAAAGGTGGAGCAGATGTAGGATTTCTATCTGTATTCCCATTCCTTTGATGAATCTATCATACAGTCCATGCCTAGTATACAGTACACTGTTCATTCCATTTCCACAGTGGCATCTACACTGAAATGGCATAAGAGTATCAACACTGAGCTAGCTAATAGCCACAGCTGCAGCTAATAGCCACAGCGGATGACTTGCAGCCTTATTCCAGGAGCTGTTCCAAGACTCCTCTTCGTCTCCCTCTTATATGAAAGGAGTGTTTTGAAAGGCTCTGTGTATTTCCGTCACTGCTAGCATACGTTTGACAGCTATCAGGCTCTTGTTTGACAGCGGGAAGTAACCTGGAAGACGCCGATGCTTGAGTAGCTGTGAACATTATCACGTTAGTACATTAGCATTACTTATTTGGACAAAGCTCTGTTATTTTGACAGTTTGGAGAGACGGACTGTGCTGGGTCTCTGTAACTGGGCTACTGGAGCTAAAGCTATGAGAAATCTCTATCTAGGCTACAGCACAGAGTAATATCCACTATCTCTGGCTACATTCAGGACTCATTCTAACTGGGCTACAAGAGTCC
Organism: Oncorhynchus kisutch; assembly: GCF_002021735.2. NCBI lineage: Eukaryota > Metazoa > Chordata > Actinopteri > Salmoniformes > Salmonidae > Oncorhynchus > Oncorhynchus kisutch. The sequence continues at coordinate 1,453,355 of NW_022261985.1, forward strand.
ACTTCCTAAACTGAACTATTTCATGTGGGCCTGTTTAACTAGGCTGTGTTTGTAGATGCCTGAAACTGGCTCAATGTAGTTATAGGTCCATTTGGGCTCAGGAAGGACATTTAGTTGCTTAGAAGCTTTACAGTAACCCATTGCTGGCCTCTCTATTAACTCTGTGTGTGTGCGTGCTTTTACTGTACATTTCAGTGTGTGAGTCTAGATTGCTAGTGTAAAAGATGTCACGCTGCTTGCTTGCTGAGTACCACTTCCTCCAGATTCAGCTCATACCGAGACTTGAACTCAGGACCTCTGCCTCGCAAACACACGTGACCGCTTTCCTGAAGCGTTCCAACCCATGCTCTATTAAAAAAGGCATTCTTCGATGGAGCAAGGGGCGACAATTCTACACTAGCATCCACGCATTGTGACGGCCCTCCAAAATATGTTATGAATAGCAGGAAAGGCACCAATAAACATGTTCTCATACTATTCACAACACTCCCTCTTCTAAAAGCGACTAAACTGAAGTGTCTAACCTGGACAAAGAAACTCTGTAGACTGAATACGGGAAATAGAGGGTTTATTTGAAAGCTGCACTAATGAATTACGAGCAGTGGAAAATCATCTTAACTGTCATACCTTTTTATCGATATATATATATATTTTTTTATTCCACTCAGCACCAATGCCAAATGTGTGTATATTCTCTCTGTCTAACTTGGTCCAGGGTATATTCTCTATGTCTAACTTGGTCCAGGTTATATTCCCTCTGCTAACTTGGTCCAGAGTATATACTCTCAATCTAACTTGGTCCAGGTTATATTCCCTCTGCTAACTTGGTCCAGAGTATATACTCTCAATCTAACTTGGTCCAGGGTATATTCTCTATGTCTAACTTGGTCCAGGTTATATTCCCTCTGCTAACTTGGTCCAGAGTATATACTCTCAGTCTAACTTGGTCCAGGGTATATTCTCTATGTCTAACTTGGTCCAGGTTATATTCCCTCTGCTAACTTGGTCCAGAATATATACTCTCAGTCTAACTTGGTCCAGGGTATATTCTCTCTGTCTAACTTGGTCCAGGGTATATACTCTCAGTCTAACTTGGTCCAGGGTATATTCTCTATGTCTAACTTGGTCCAGGTTATATTCCCTCTGCTAACTTGGTCCAGAGTATATACTCTCAGTCTAACTTGGTCCAGGGTATATTCTCTATGTCTAACTTGGTCCAGGGTATATACTCTCAGTCTAACTTGGTCCAGGGTATATTCTCTCTGTCTAACTTGGTCCAGGGTATATTCTCTATGTCTAACTTGGTCCAGGTTATATTCCCTCTGCTAACTTGGTCCAGAGTATATACTCTCAGTCTAACTTGGTCCAGGGTATATTCTCTATGTCTAACTTGGTCCAGGGTATATACTCTCAGTCTAACTTGGTCCAGGGTATATTCTCTCTGTCTAACTTGGTCCAGGGTATATTCTCTCAGTCTAACTTGGTCCAGGGTATATTCTCTCTGTCTAACTTGGTCCAGGGTATATACTCTCAGTCTAACTTGGTCCAGGGTATATAGTATACTCTCAGTCTAACTTGGTCCAGGGTATATTATCGCTGTCTAACTTGGTCCAGGGTATATTCTCTCTGTCTAACTTGGCCCAGAGTATATTCTCTCAGTATAACTTGGTCCAGGGTATATTCTCTCTGTCTATCCTGGTCCAGGGTATATTCTCTATGTCTAACCTGGTCCAGGTTATATTTACTCTGCTATCTTGGTCCAGGGTATATTCTCTCTGTCTAACTTGGTCCAGGGTATATACTCTCAGTCTAACTTGGTCCAGGGTATATTCTCTCTGTCTATCCTGGTCCAGGGTATATTCTCTATGCTAACTTGGTCCAGGGTATATTCTCTATGTCTAACTTGGTCCAGGTTATATTTACTCTGCTATCCTGGTCCAGGGTATATTCTCTCTGCTAACTTGGTCCAGGGTATATACTCTCAGTCTAACTTGGTCCAGGGTATATACTCTCTGTCTAACTTGGTCCAGGGTATATTCTCTCTGTCTAACTTGGTCCAGGGTATATACTCTCAATCTAACTTGGTCCAGGGTATATTCTTTCGGTCTAACTTGGTCAAGGGTATATTCTCTCTGTCTAACTTGGTCAAGGGTATATTATCTCTGTCTAACTTGGTCCAAGTTTGCTTTATAGCACTCTATTTCTCATATAATGGGCATGTGGTACCATTGGCAGGACACTTTCCTCCTCTTGTGAAACAAAAACCAGACTGACAACGGTGCAAGGCAGGGAGGTTTAGTTTCCTGGTGGACAATGGTGCAAGGCAGAGGGTTTAGTTTGCTGGTGGACAACGGTGCAAGGCAGGGGGGTTTAGTTTGCTGGTGGACAACGGTGCAAGGCAGGGAGGTTTAGTTTTCTGGTGGACAACGGTGCAAGGCAGGGAGGTTTAGTTTCCTGGTGGACAATGGTGCACGGCAGGGAGGTTTAGTTTGCTGGTGGACAACGGTGCAAGGCAGGGAGGTTTAGTTGCCAGGTGGACAACGGTGCAAGGCAGAGAGGTTTAGTTGCCAGGTGGACAACGGTGCAAGGCAGAGGGTTTAGTTTGCTGGTGGACAATGGTGCAAGGCAGGGAGGTTTAGTTTGCTGGTGGACAACGGTGCAAGGCAGGGAGGTTTAGTTTCCTGGTGGACAATGGTGCAAGGCAGAGGGTTTAGTTTGCTGGTGGACAACGGTGCAAGGCAGGGGGTTTAGTTTGCTGGTGGACAACGGTGCAAGGCAGGGAGGTTTAGTTTTCTGGTGGACAACGGTGCAAGGCAGGGAGGTTTAGTTTGCTGGTGGACAACGGTGCAAGGCAGGGAGGTTTAGTTTCCTGGTGGACAATGGTGCAAGGCAGAGGGTTTAGTTTGCTGGTGGACAACGGTGCAAGGCAGGGGGGTTTAGTTTCCAGGTGGACAACGGTGCAAGGCAGAGGGTTTAGTTTGCTGGTGGACAACGGTGCAAGGCAGGGGGTTTCATTTCCTGGTGGACAACGGTGCAAGGCAGGGGGTTTAGTTTGCTGGTGGACAATGGTGCAAGGCAGGGGGATTCATTTCCTGGTGGACAACGGTGCAAGGCAGGGGGTTTAGTTTGCTGGTGGACAACGGTGCAAGGCAGGGGGGTTTAGTTTCCTGTAGGACAACGGTGCAAGGCGGGGGGTTTAGTTTGCTGGTGGACAACGGTGCAAGGCAGGGGTTTAGTTTGCTGGTGGACAACGGTGCAAGGCAGGGGGGTTTACTGTCGCTTGCGGAAGGCTGGAAACACCTACCCTGCCCTTGAAGTGACATGCTGAGGGAGAGGAAAGTTTCCATTAACCGTTAGACACCACAGAGGATGGCAGGCATTAGAGAGAAAGGGGGAGAGGGAAAGAGAGAGAAGAAGAGAGGGAGATATGCATGTGCTAAAAAGCAGAGAAACTAAATCTGACATGTTGAAAGATATGCCAATGCCCTGTACTTGTCTTGCCCATTGACAAGGTCCCTAGATTCCTATAACCAGTAACCTGTAAACATCAGGTCTGGATCAATGTGTGGTGATCCTTTTAACCCAACCCATATTATCAAATTAACCTAACTCAGATTATCAGGTTAAACCTAAACCATATTATTAGGTTAAACCTAATCCAGATTAGTTAAACCATAACCAGTGAGAAGATCCTCCTTGTCCGTAATCCATGCACCAGTTTAGACCTGGTTGGGAATTAGAAATACATTCACAGTATTTATGCTGCAGTAGTTTATGTGTCGGGGGGACTAGGGTCAGTCTGCTATATCTGGAGTATTTCTCTTGTCTTTTCCGGTGTCCTGTGTGAATTTAAGTATGCTCTCTCTAATTCTCTCGCTCTCTCTCTCTTTCTCTCTTTCTTTCTTTCTTCTTTCTTTCTTTCTCTCTCTCTCGGAGGACCTGAGCCTTAGGACCATGCCAGAGGGCTACCTGGCCTGATGACTCCTTGCTGTCTCCAGTACTCCTGGCCGTGCTGCTGCTCCAGTTTCAACTGTTCTGCCTGCGACTATGGTACCCTGACGTGCTACCTGTCCCAGACCTGCTGTTTTCAACTCTCTAGAGACAGCAGGAGCGGTAGAGATACTCTGAATGCTCGGCTATGAAAAGCCAACTGACATTTACTCCTGAGGTGCTGACCTGTTGCACCCTCGACAACCACTGTGATTATTATTATTTGACCCTGCTGGTCATCTATGAACATTTGAACATCTTGGCCATGTTCTGTTAGAATCTCCACCCGGCACAGCCAGAAGAGGATTGGCCAGCCCTCATAGCCTGGTTCCTCTCTAGATTTTCTTCTTAGGTTCTTCCCTTTCTAGAGAGTTTTTCCTAGCCAGAGTTTTTCCTTGCTTCTACACCTGCATTGCTTGCTGTTTGGGGTTTTAAACTGGGTTTCTGTACAGCACTTTGAGATATCAGCTGATGTAAGAAGGGCTTTATAAATCAATTAGATTTTATTTTATTTTTTTGATTCCATGAATAGTGAAAAGAAAGTGAAAGCATTGGAAAACAGTTCAACATTGGTCATCCTGGAAATGAGGTTTTTCACTTTTCAAGTCTATTACCCTCCCTTGTTTAGTGGCCTTTGGTTCAAGGCTTGGCATTTATCCTCTGAGCAAAAATACACTTGATCTGATTGTGTTCTGACTGTATCAGTGATTCAGTTAGTCGTTTATGGGACCATTTCATGATGTCACTAGTTAATTTCTCAAAGCAAAGCACCTTCGCCACCAATTTAATTGGGTCATTTCCTGTTTTCACCAATCAACTCCATCTATTCCATTTATCCTGACCAATCACTGAGGTCACTGACGGTCAACAGGAAATGAATTGCATAACAGACATTTGGACTGTCATCTGACTTGATGGAATTTGCATTTGCAGAGTTTCACAACTTAACAAACAGAGGTGAGGACAAGTCAGTAGCAGGAAAATACTTTCATAGACATTGGGGCGTCTGTGTCTATATTATTGTGTAATATGAGGTGACACTCCATGTCCTTATACACTCTTAGAAAAAAGGGTTCCTAAAGGGTTCTTTGGCTGTCCCCATAGGATAACCCTTTTTGGTTTCAGGTAGAACTATTTTGGGTTCCATGTAGAACCATCTGTGTAAAGGGTTCCACATGGAACTCAAAACGGTTCTATCTGGAATCAAAAAGGGTTCTTTAAAAGGGTTTTCCTATGGGGACAGCCAGATAGACAGCACTTTCTTTTCTAAGAGTGTATGCCCCTTTCATCTTCCCTGGGATTATTGTAAACAATAAACTAGTAATAGAGAGGAGGTCAACACTGAAACTATATTTGTTTTGCTCCATAATCCCAGGAGATATAGCTACTGTATTGTAACAAAGCCAGGAGCAGTCTCAATGACCAGGGAGTAGATTGACTCAGTAAACCCCAACAATGTTGTTATAAAGGGCTACTGTGGGTCATGGCTAGTTTTGATTATTTCATTACAGTGAAGATTCACTGCTTCTTCTTAGCTTATTTGATCAATTCCTTCCTCTGGTGATGGTTGGTAATGGTTCTGTCCGTCCGTCTATTACGGGTGCATGGCTCTTGCTTATCCCCAGGCGGAGAAGACCAGGGATAATTGGAGCACTGAGCAAAGGGGGGAGACTCACACAGGGGTCATAACTTCACCACAAAGCATTTGAGTAAGCCTGGCTGGGCATATCTGACATATCCATCTGTTATGGATCATGCAGACCGTATCTGCCTCTCTCACTCTCGCTCTCTCTCAGCTGAGAATTACATTTGCTCAACTGAGCAATTACCTGTATTTACTGTTACCTTGGAGGATAACAAACGTTGATCTGATGTTGGATGATGATAAGGGTTAGTTAAACCCATATTTTATATCTGGTATAATGTTATGGTCTCATTTGGCCATAGGATTGGTTGAATAGTATATTTTCTTAAGGCCACTGAAATGACAATGTATTATTCTTACAGCTAAGTGGTAGATTATATGGATTGTCTATTTCTACCCCAACTCATTATGTTAACCCTTTCCCTTCCTCTCTCTCTCTCTCTTTTTTACTGCTACTGTTCTTTATTGTAAGGTCTGTGTTCATTGATACAGTGTGGTCAGGGCCATTACCTGTATGAGGTCGAGGTGTGTGTTGTGTGTATCAAGGCCTCCCAGCCGGTCAGGAAGCAGGGCCCCAGGGCCTGGCAGTATTAGCCTGTTTGTCTTCCTCTCCATGCCATCCAGCCTCCAGCCCTCTCTCTGGGGGAATGACCCCTGCGAAAGGGAAGAGATGGGGGGGAAAGGCCACCTAGTTCCCACTGGATCCTCTCCTCTGTGCCCCATGTTGTGCCCTCCTACGTGCCTCTGTTCTGGGCAATAGAGCCAGGGCCTGTATTCATAAACCATCTGTCTGAGTGCTGATCTAGGATCAGGTCCATGTAATCTTATTCATTATGATCCATGAGGCCAAACTGAGCTGAGATCAGCACTCCTACTCTGAGACACTTTATGAATACAGGTCTAGATCAAACTGCTCTCATAATTAAGTTATTTTTTCTGTGATGTCCGCTCCACTGCTCGCTCACGCTGTGTGTCAAGTAAACATGGGATTTGGGTGGTTTTCAGCATATAATTAATTTGGAAGTGGTTAATTATTTTTCAGGGGCTGTGACGGTGCGCTGCCGAGGGGTTGAGTGGGCAGAGGCAGTGGGGGGCAGGTTTTTATTGGGCCAAGCTCCACGCCTAAATGAACAGCTAAACATGGTGAAAACGATCTGTAATTACGCCACTTACTGCCAATGCATCCCAATGTCACCTCTGCCAGGAAGCTGCGCAGCCGCCCCTGACTCCTCCTTTAAGTGATATCTGTGACGTTTGAGTATCTGAATAACTATGTCAGTGTAAACAACTATTTAATTTAATTGACACTGTGCATACTTGAATAGTGTACCTACTGTGTACCAAACCATGTTAGCTCATAGAGTGCAAAGAGGCTGTTGCTGGGTAAAAATAATCAAGTTGAGCTTATGGGAAATCATTTTGTGAAAGTCAGAATTTCAGAATCTCAGGTGGTTTCTTTTCTGCCTCGCTGCCTGGTTGGTAATCAAGTCAAGACTATTTATATGTCCTATATTTTATGGTACGTAAAAATGTTCACTGACCTGAATGAAATACACTTTCCAGCCCCACCGCAGACTGGAGCCAGTGCAAATATAAATACGGAAGATATCAATGGAAAACAGATCGCGGGAAAAAGGAGAAGTTCAGAAAAAGGTGGAGTCCTGAGTCAAATTTTGTCCCCTTCGGCTGACTCCATAGGGAGTCCCCATAGTGCTCTGGTTAAAAAATGGTGCACTAAGTAGGGAATAGGGTGCCATTTGGGAAGCTGACGTAATGTAACAGGCGGGGCTGGGCCGGTGTCCTTACTTACTCAGCCAGAGTGGGCACTTGAGGTGAATTATTGTTTGTGAGTGGAAACTTGGCCAGATAACCCTAGTGCTGCTGTCTCAGGACTAAGTAAGACCACTGTCTCCTCCCTCCTTCCCTCCCTCCCTCTTCCTCTCTTTCCAGTTCACATAGTTTCTTTGTGTGTCTCTTTCTATATCTCTCTGTACGCCCCTTTCTCTCTCTCTCTCTCTCTCTCTCTCTCTCTCTCTCTCTCTTCTCTTTCCCTTTCTCTCTCTCTCTCTCTGCTCTCTCACTCTCTTTCCCTTTCTCTCTCTCTCTCTCTCTCTCTCTTCTCTTTCCCTTTCTCTCTCTCTCTCTCTCTGCTCTCTCACTCTCTTTCCCTTTCTCTCTCTCTCTCTCTGCTCTCTCTTTCCCTTTCTTTCTCTCTCCCTCTCTCTCCACAGCTCCACTGCAGCTCAGGGTCTAGCAGGGCTGTTCACATCTCTGTTGCTGTATTGCCCTGGTCAATGGCTGCTGCTGTAAATTCCAGGAGTAGTCGGAAACATAAACACAACCAGGACAACCCCCCCACCTTTCCCCCTCTCTATCCCTCCCTTTCCCCATCTCTATCCCTCCCTTTCCCCCTCTTTCTCTCTCTCTATCCCTCTCTATCCCTCTCTCTATCCCTCTCTCTCTCTATCCCTCTCTTTCCCCTATCTATCCCTCTCTATCCCTCTCTTTCCCCCTCTCTATCCCTCTCTTTCTCTCTTTCCCCCTCTTTATCCCTCTCTTTCTCTCTCTCTACCCCTCTCTTTCCCCCTCTCTACCTCTTTCTTTCCCCCTCTCTATCCCTCTCTTTCCCCCTATATATCCCTCTCTTTCTCTCTCTCTACCTCTCTTTCCCCCTCTCTATCCCTCTCTTTCTCTCTCTCTACCTCTCGTTTCACTTTTGTCTCCCCTAACCCTGTGCTCATGTAACCGATGTGAAATGGTTAGCTAGTTAGCGGGGTGCGCGCTAATAGCGTTTCAATCGGTGACATCACTCGCTCTGAGACCTTGAAGTAGTTGTTCCCCTTGCTCTGCAAGGGCTGTGGCTTTTGTGGGGCTCTGGGTAATGATGCTTTGAGGGTGGCTGTTGTTGATGTGTGCAGAGGGTCCCTGGTTCGAGCCCAGGTAGGGGTGAGGAGAGGGACGGAAGCTTAACTGTTACACTAGCTAAGCGGTGTGAGGCAGTTAACACTACTGCCTCACACCGGCTTTGGGCTCTGAGGGTCGTGGTGTGTGTGAGCCTCGCGGGACAAGGTCGCCCTTGTGTGTGTGTACGTACGTGTCTGTGTCTGTTTTGGCCACTGCTACTTCTCTTGGTGGAAAATATGGGGGCTGTCGTTGCCCGTCTTTTGCCGTGTCAGCAGTGTATGTGTGTTCTTTGTGGAGGTAATTGGGAGCTCTAGACCACACTAACCCATGTTTGCTCCTTCTCGGATTTTAGGAAAATGTGATTACGGTAATTATGGCAGGCTGATGATATGCTTGATGGAATGAGTGTTTCTCATTAAGATCTGTGGGCCACCAAACAACATGCCTTGATATAAACCTTGACAGCACCCTAAATGGCACCCTATTCCCTACATA